>NC_063372.1:5760050-5789755 GCF_021869965.1 Rhincodon typus
AAAACACTAATATCTAACCACCAGTTTTAGAAAGCCGCAAGAATATCTGGTTTCCAATCAATATTATCTCAGATTCATCTTAGGAACTTCATGAAAAGATTTTACATGAAAACCACACTTAAAACAAGTCACACTGACTCAAAATTCACTGGATGCTAAGAACATAATTGTACACTCTCACCTCTGGTTAATTAAATTTAGAAGAGGGAAGATAAGATTTCATTTATTTATTCAGATTTATTTCATCATCTCCCACCCAGAGTAAAATACAAGTGATATACTCAGAGAAAGGAGATTCTTTGTGAAGAATTCTCATTATCATTGTCAAGGGGCTTAATATTTGGGGTTCCAGTATACAATTTGGTCAACTCTCCTGTTGGAAATGTAAAAGCTGATTTTCAATTACCAGCACAGTTAAGGTTTTTGGCAGCATTGCTGGATTAGCCAGCAGCATCATAAATTGACTACCCACAGTTTTCCACCACTTTGTTTGCAGAATATTTCATAATGGACAATTTAGCTTTGGCCTTTTGCGGGGAACAAGTATAATTCGGGAAACTGAAAATCCAGCCAGTGGATATAAATAATGATATGGACATTTAACAGTAAGTAGCTGTTTAGGTGGACAGCTTCAAGGTGGATTTCAGATGTTGATTAGCCTTGTCCAAGATTGAAGATGAGAAGAGAGATAAAGTGATTGGCATAAATTAAATGAAAGGAAGCAGAATCCCACAGGCTGATAGGTTATGACAGTCACCTTGTATAACTGGTTTGCAAGTGTGCTCAATTTATAAATCTACCACAATTGTCTGCTATGTGTTTTCTAAAGGAAACAGTTCAAAGATCAAAGTGGGGTCTTGGGCATATGTATGTTTCACAATTAGCTCCTCTTAACGTAGTTTAGTTAGATAATGGAGCAGAGCAAAATACTCTACAAACAGCCTTTTTTTTATAAATGACCTTATGTGACATTGGTACAAGAGTAATGCCACAGATGGGATGGGAACCAGCTGGCAATATTTTATTGTTCTGAAATTGAATTCTTAAATTTAAGTAAATAATTGCATTCCTATACTGCTGTGTTTGCTCTTGCTTCTAAAATTCTATTTTCTAATCCAGTTCCTAGTTTGAATTAGCTGATTAACTAGAATATTAATTCTCAGTCAAGCAGGAGAGTAGGCAGCATTATACACGATTGTTATTTGCAGTCAGCTTATCAGTAATACAAGAAACCTTTTATTCATTCTGAGTACAGTATCAAAACCCTTTCACACAAAGTGATGTTTCAATTGATCTTTGTTTGAAGAAAGGTGCATCCTGATTTAACTCCTGAATGATGTGGCTTTATAAAATTACGCCCCCACCCCGACCTCTGTTTCTCAGTGTCTGCCCTGTCGAATCCCTTTTATCGTTTTAGTGACCTCAATTAGATCACCCCTAAATCTTCTGAACTGAAGGTCTGTCCTCAAAATTTAACTTTTAAGCCTTTTGTTCGGTTGAATCTGCAAGTCATTAAGTATGATGAAAACTTGAGACAACAGTACAGGTCCCTGGGGAAACATCACATCAAACCAATTCCCTTTATTGCTTATTCTGCCTCCTAACTTGCAGCCAATTGCTTATGTTTTACAAAGTTACTGACATTTTTGTGCGCATTTATTGAATCATTTATTAATGACTTCCATATGTCAATAGAAGAAACATCCAATAACACTCCCCTACCTACCATAATAATGACCTCCTCAACAAATTCATTTAGTTAGACAGAGATTACATATCCTTGACAAATCTAGAAGGTTCTGAGTTTAAAAACAAAGTTAGCAGTCAGGTAGTACCTGTGTAGACAGAGAAACAGAGTTGACATTTCATGGCTGTAGCCTTTCATCAGAAAAATTTGGAGATGGAATAGGTTTTGAACAAGGGGTCAGTGGGAGAAGCACAAAAGGAAGGTCAGTGATAGGGTGGAAGACAGGAGATAATGAATGACAGAAATGTTAGTCCTAATAGAAACGGAGGCAGGATAAGAAAAAATACAAAAGAAACAAAATGTGCTTACAGTAGGTGCGAGGCTGCCTGAAAGAAAAAGAAACAAAACAGAGAAAAGGAAACAAAATATCCCTGTATTGTAGGGACAAGTATTTACAGTCTGAAATTGTCAGCAGTCAGCTGATGTTGCGGCAAGAAGGTTGTAAAATGCCTATTTGAGAGATAATCATCTTGCTCCTCAAGCTCATGTTGACCCTCACTGAAAGTAGGTCAGGGATCAAAATGAGCGATGCTGCTTCCAAGTTGGCCTCCTCTACATTGACTAGGCCAACTTTAAAATTGGGTGAAAGTTTTGCAGAACACCTCCATTTGTCAGCAAGCATGATTCCAAGCTTCTGGTGACCTGTTAGTTTAATTTTCCACCTTGCCCTCACACTGATGTCTCTGTCCTTGGCCTGCTGCACTGTTCCAGTGAGGATCAATGCGAGCTCAAAGAACAACACCAGCACCTCATCTTTCAATTAAGCACATTACAGTCAAAGTTGAGCTCAACAATTTCGGACCAATTTCACTGTCCCATTTTGTTTCTTTTTTTTTTTTTCTCATCCTGCCTCTGATTAGGACTAACATTTCTGTCATCAATCTCTTCTGTCTTCCAACCTATCACTGACCTTCCTTTTGTGCTTCTCCCACTCACCCCTTGTTCAAAACCTATTACATCTCCAACTTCTTCCCAGTTCCGATAAAAGGTTACTGACGTGAAATGTTAACTTTCGTTTCTCTGTCCACGCAGGTGCTGCCTAAACGCCCTAGTCTTTTCCAGCATTTTCTATTTTTCTTTCAGATTTCCAACATCTACAATATTCTGCTTTTCCTTCACAAATTCATACTGAGTCTCTTTGATCAGATTATACTGGTCCAAATGCTCAATCACTCTGTCTTTAGTGATGGATTCCAGTAAGTTCCCTACAACTGACAGGTCTAAAGTTATTTGGTTTCTCGCTCCCTCTTTAAGTGATGGAGCCTCATTCATTATTTTCCAGTCCTAGAAGCACAATTCCTGGACAAACAGCACATTACTAAATTATAAGTAACAATTACAACTTTCATTGTTTTAATCTATTGACTCAAAACAATTAGCTCCTGGAGATTTACCTATGCCATTATTTTCTCTGTTCCCATTTTAAAACTTACATTCAATCCACCAGACTCATTCTCTTGACTAGGATCCCTTATACTGCTGGTATTTTGTTATCTTCCTTTACTGTGTAGTCAGATACAAAGTATTCAACCAAAGAACTTTCCATTTCTTTATTGCCTATTTTTACTGCCTGCAGCTATCTTTCAAGGGCCCATATTCCCCTTTATCATTATTTATTTTAATATATTTAAAACTTTTGCTGTTAGCTTTGATGTCCCTTGCAAGTTTTTTTTTAAACCTCGTTTATTTGTATCTCATTACATTCTCTGTATCCACATTGCTTTTTATAGATTTTGTACTTTTTTAAAAAAATATTGGTGGGTGGTGGACTTTATTGGCAAGGTCAGCATTTATTGCCTATTCCTAGTTTGTATTGAGAAGGAGATTATGGGCATTCCTAAATACCTTCAGTATATATGAAGACATTATCAATATGCTGTTAGGTCGGGTGTTGTAGAATGTTAATTCAGTGACAATGAACAAATGGCAATGTACGTCCAAATCAGGATGGTGTAAAATTTGGAGGATGCTTTAGGGTATGGATTCGGGGTTTGGTCTGCTAGATCTCTACTTGGCCTTTCTCCTACTTCATTTTTTGATCTTGGCCAGTTAACTACATAGAGAGCCTTTGCATTTTAGGGGTTTGCACTGGTATTGTAATGTACCAAATACTCTTCAAATACTTCCCACCAGCTATCTATATAAACCTCCATTACTGTGGCTGAAAGTGAATGTGTTTGTATTGAATTTCCAAAAGCTAACTTCCAAACAGAACTAAGCCACATACTTTGTCAAATAGTTTCAGAATCCAATCCAGTCTCTTACCAGTGATTGTAAACTGTGAATTAGCTTTTCCTATTGGAATGAATTTCTGGTGTCCACGATAATGATATACAGTTACCTCCATGGTGTAGGAACCTAATGGGACATCTGTTGTGTCAACAACTGCCAAAGATGAGGGCCCATCCACAACCTGCTGGTACTTCCCTGAATGAAAATTCAAAAACAAAAATTAGTATGCCAATTCCTCATGATATGCCATACATCATTTATCCAACCATCAATTTCAAAGTTATTGATCTGTTCGTTCTTCACATCTTACCAAAGAAAGTTTCAACAAGTATAAGCCTATGTATCCTTTTATTAGACTATTGAAAACCCATGAGAGTTTGTCTGAAACAGCTGAACATCTTCATAAACCATTGTGCCAGAATTGCATATCTTATTTCACATGTGATTGTATCTATTTTAGATCAATATATGTACCTGAAGACTGAATCACCTCAACAGCCTTGTTTTCTGTGATTTTTGAATACTTGCTAATCATTCCCAACTCATTCCTTCAAAATCATCTGTTATTTTTGTGTAATTTGCATTATTTCATGTTTTCTTTATCAAAAAGCATTTATGTAGTCAAATAGAGATCAGCCTTGTGATCAACTAAAAATCCTGCAATAAATCATCTAACCTCTGTTTCACTGCATGATATATGTACAGAGTTTATTTCAAATGTCCAGCCTTCTTTACTGTCTTGTATTTTACAGAAATGGAGATCTTGGATAATTTCTTCTTAAAAAGCCAAGTTAAATCATTCTTATACCTAGTGTTTGCCACACAAAGATAAATTTAGATCCTTTCTTCTTTGCAATTCTTGGAAAGGGCCTTCCATCTGGAAACTTCTCATCACCGTTCTGCCATGTATTATTAGGATACACTGACTCACCAGCAGTTATTTGCGTACCTGTAGAATACACACAGGAAAATACTCATTCCTCACACATAAGACAGCACTAAAAATGATGCATTCATGCAATTAATGGGATTTTCCAATCAGCACTCCCATTGAACACAAGGAATACATGGCAGGAAACTTTGAAAAATCCAGGCTGGATGTGCAAACTGTTTTTTTTAAAACAGAAAATCACGAGCTGGGAAGGGGATAAAATTTCCTCATGCATTCCTCATGTGCACCAAGAACACTGAAGTAGAAAATCCTAGCTACTTGAACTGAGTTGATAAGAATTGTATCCACACCATATTAGCCATGAAATCCTTGAAGCTGGAATTCAGTCCTTAGTGTCTTTAGAGATATTTTTTGGCAGATAGCTTTCTTGACAAATACAATACAAATTTATACAAATAAAACACAACCTTCATGGCCAGCAACTAAATAACACATGACATTTTGCTCCCAATGTTTGTCCATATAACCCTTCTACCAATAATTCACTTCCCATTTACTTGGTGAGTAAAATCTTTAAAGTAACTAACACATAGAAAAGGCAATTGGAATTTTGAAGGGTGAGCTTCAGATAATTTTAAATTTAAAAGGTAGACTCACACCTTCAAATTGGGCTATTTTACAGCTGTATTGTGTACGTTTGTTCTGATTTCTGGAGAGATTTAGAAAAGGCTGAAGTATCCAAAGTCAAAATTTGGAACAATAAAATTTAAAGCAAATATGAACAGGAATAAGATATTCAGTCCCTTGAACCATTAGTTCATGGCTGGACTGTTACCCATCTTGATTCCATATCCTTTAGTAACCCTTACATAACAGATCTATAAATCTCAGTTTTAATATTTTCAAGTGGCCCTAACCTAATCAGCTTTCTCAGGGAGAGGGTTTCCCAGATTTCCACAACTCTTTCTGTGGAAAAGTGCTTGCGAACATCACCCTTGACTAGCCTGGCTCTGATTCTCTCTGTCTGTTTATCTTACTTGAAGTAACTTAAATACCTCAATTTGATCTAGGTTTGCCAACTATCCTGGAATGGCCAGGATGGATGATTTGTGATCACAGGCAGCACCATGATATGGGTCATTTATGTTACAGCTATGTTACTGTTACAACACTCTCAGAGATCATGAATGGCACTGCTCCCTGTTGCCCCCCTTCCAGTGGCCATTCCTCAGACCAAGTCGTACATCAGTATAGAGAGAGAGGGGGAGAGAGAGAGAGAGAGGTGGCGAACAATGAGCCACCCAAAGCCCACCCGGCCAGGAGGTAAAGTTACAAAAGGAGTGAGCGATTAAGCCAATGGCATCTGCCTGAATTTATTCCTACCTGCCTTGAAAATTCATTTCATCATGCCCTGGAAAATTCTACCACTGCAGCTCCTAAAAAGCTTCAGAGGCTCCTGTGCAGACCCTGACTGGAAGCACAAGTCCCCTGAGATTCTGCGACTTGAGGTAAAGAGGGAGTGCTTCTTCTAGCTTCCTTCTTTTTGCTGCTGGGCTAGAAATATTGCATTGATAAGGCCTAAAATCTAAACTCAAAGATTTCACCAGAGACGTGAGCCAAAGTAGTTTGGTTACAGACAGCTAGCCTAAATAGTTCGAGTAGCTATTAACAGTTCAAAAAGACCACTGAAAAGAATGGATAGCTTTATTGTGCACAGGTTTGGGAATGACAGGTCAAAGGTCAATCAACGACCTCATCATGTTTAAAAAAGAAGTCTCTCAAGATACCTTCACTTTGAGTTGGCAACACTAGTTAGATTACCCCTCAATCTCTTATACATTGGAAAATACAAGCCTGGAGCACGCAACTTCTCTTCATCATTTAACCCTTTCACCTTATTATGATTCTGGTGACTGCACCTCAGTCTTCCTTCCCATCAACAACCTACAACCCAAGATTGTTGACAATTGGTTGATATACTGTTGTTTACATTTTGATCTCTAACAATTTTTAAACATGGGAATTTCCTGTACTTCGGGTCTCACCACTTCATTTTCTACACAAGAGAACATGGGCCAAGTCGGTGCAATCTATCTTCATATAGTCATACAGCACACAAACAGACCCTTCAGACCAACTCATCCGCACCATCAGGCATCCCAATCTGATCTAGTCCCAGCAGCATCAGAGGAGCAGGAAGGCTGATGTTTCGGGCCTAGACCCTTCTTCAGAAATGGGGGAGGGGAAGGGGATTCTGAAATAAATAGGGAGAGAGAGGGAGGCGGATAGAAGATGGATAGAGGAGAAGATAGGTGGAGAGAAGACAGACAGGTCAAAGAGGCGGGGATGGAGCCAGTAAAGGTGAGTGTATGTGGGGAGTTAGGGAGGGGATAGGTCAGTCCAGGGAGGACGGACAGGTCAAGGGGGCGGGATGAGGTTAGTAGGTAGGAGATGGGGGTGGGGCTTGAGGTGGGAGGAGGGGATAGGTGGGAGGAAGGACAGGTTAGGGAGGCGGGGACGAGCTGGGCTGGTTTTGGGATGCGGTAGGGGGAGGGGAGATTTTGAAGCTTGTGAAGTCCACATTGATACCATTGGGCTGCAGGGTTCCCAAGTGGAATATGAGTTGCTGTTCCTGCAACCTTCGGGTGGCATCGTTGTGGCACTGCAGGAGGCCCAGGATGGACATGTCATCTGCGGAATGGGAGGGGTAGTTGAAATGGTTTGCGACTGGGAGGTGCAGTTGTTTAGAGCGAACCGAGCGTAAGGTGTTCTGCAAAGCGGTCCCCAAGCCTCCGCTTGGTTTCCCCAATGTAGAGGAGGCCACAACGGGAACAGCAGATACAGTATACCACATTAGCAGATGTGCAGTCTTCCTGAAACGTCAGCCTTCCTGCTCCTCTGATGCTGCTTGGCCTGCTGTGTTCATCCAGCTCTACACCTTGTTATCTCAGATTCTCCAACATCTGCAGTTCCTACTATCTCTGATCTAGTCTCATTTGTCAGCATTTGGCCCATATCCCTCTACACCCTTCCTATTCATATACCCATCCAGATGCCTTTTAAATATTGTAATTGTACCCACCTCCACCACCTCCTCTGGCAGCTTGTTCCATATATGCACCACTCTCTGCGCGAAAAGATTACCCCTCAGGTGCTTTGTAAGTCTTTTGTCTCTCACCTTAAACCTATGCCTTCTAGTTATGGACTCCTCCACCTTAGGAAAAAGACTTTGGCTATTCAACCCATCCATGCCCCTGATGATTTTATAAACCTCTATAAGGTCACCCCTCAGCCTCCAACGCTCCAGGGAAAAAAGCCCAAACCTATTCAGCCTCACCCTTTAACTCAAACTCTCCAGTCCTGGCAACATCCTTGTAAGTCTTTTCTGTACCCTCTCAAGTTTAACAACATCCTCCCTATAGCAGGGAGACCAGAACCGAACACAGTATTCTAAAAGTGTCTTCACCAATGTCCTCTATAGCTGCAACATAACATCCCAACTCCTATACTCAGTGTCATTATCAATGAAGGCAAGCGTACCAAATGCCTACTTCACCACCCTGTCTACCTGTGACTCCACTTTCGAGGAAATGTACATTTGCACACCTAGGTCTCTTTGTTCGGCAAAATTCCACAAGGCCCTACCATTAACTGTATAAGTCCTGCCCTGGTTTGCCTTACCAAAATGCAACACCTCACATTTATCTAAATTAAACTCCAGCTGCCACTTTTCGGCCCATTGGCCCATCTGATCAAGGTCCCGTTGTACTCTGAAGTAACCTTCTTCGCTGTCCACTATACCTCCCATTTTGGTGTCATCTGCAAACTTACTAATGATACCTACTACATTCACATCAAACCATTTATATAAATGACAAAAAGCAGTGGACCCAGCACCAATCCTTGGTCACAGGTCTCCCGTCCAAAAACAAACCCTCTACCACCACCCTCTGCCTCCTACCATCAAGTCAATTTTGTATCCAGTTTTTATCTTCCCTTGGATCCCATGTGATCTAACCTGACTAACCCATCTACCATGCAGAACCTTGTTGAACACTTGCTGAAGCCCATATAGACAACATGATTCGCTCTGCCTTCATCAATCTTCCTTGTTACCTCTTCAAAAAACTCAATCAAGTTCGCGAGATACAATTTCCCTTGCACAAAGCCATGTTGACTATCCCTAATCAGTCCTTGCCTTTTCAAATGCATGTAAATCCTGTCCCTCAGAATTCCCTCCAACAACTTACTCACCACTGACATCAGGCTCACTGGTCTATAGTTCCCTGGTTTTTCCTTACAGCCTTTCTTAAATAGTGGCACCACATTAGCCACCTTCCACTGTTCTGGCACCTTACCCATGGTTATCAATGATACAAATATCTCAGCAAGGGGCCCAGCAATCTCTTTCCTAGCTTCCCACAGAGTTCTGGGAAACACCCGATCACATTACCTTTATGTGTTTTAAGATCTCCAGCACCACCTCTTCTGTAATATGAATTCTTTTCAAGACATTATTATTTATTTCCCCAAGTTCCCTAGCTTCTGTGTCCTTCTCCACAGTAAATACTGACGCAAAATATTTGTTTAGTGTCTCACCCATCTCCTGCAATTCCACACATAGACAGCCTTGTTAATCTTTAAGGGGCCCTATTCTCTCCCAAGTTACTCTTTTGCCTGTAATGTACTTATAGAATCTCTTTGGATTATCCTTAACTCTATTTGCCAAAGCTATCTCGTGTGGCCTTTTTGCCCTCCTGATTTCCCTCTTGATTATACTCCTACTGCCCTTATATTCTTCTAGGGATTCACTTGATCCCAGCTGTCTATACTCCTTTTTCTTGACCAAAGCCTCAATTTCTCTAGTCATCCAGCATTCCCTACACCTACCAGCCTTGCCCTTCACAGTAACAGGAACATACTGTCTCTGAACTCTCATTATCTCATTCTTAAAGGCCTCCCACTTCCCAACTGTCCCTTTATTTGCAAATAGCCTGCCCCAATCAACTTTTGAAAGTTTCTGTCTAATACTGTCAAAATTGGCCCTACTCCAATTTAGAACTTTAACTTTTTGATCAGTTCTACCCTTTTCCATAATTATTTTAAAACTAATAGAATTATGGTCCCTTGCCCCAAAGTTCTCCCCCACTGACACCTCAGTCACTTGACCTGCCTTATTTCCTAACAGAAGGTCAGGTTTTGCTCCTTCTCCAGTAGGTACATCCACATATTGAATAAGAGTTTTCTTTTACACACTTAACAAATTCCTCTCCATCCAACACTCTGATAGTCCCAGTCTGTATTTGAAAAGTTAAAATCCTCTACCATTACAACCCTATTTTTCTTACATATATCGGAGATCTCCTTACAAATTTGTTTCTCAATGTCCCAATGACTACTGGGGGGCCTGTAATACAATCCCAACAAGGTGATCATCCCTTTCTTACTTTTAAGTTCCACCCAAATAACTTCACTGGATGATCTCCCATGAGTATCCTCCCTAAATACAGCCATAATGTTCTCCCTAAACAAAAATGCCACTCACCCTACTCTCTTGTCACCTTTTCTATCCTTCCTATAACATCTAAATCCTGGAACATTAAGCTGTCCATCCCTGAGCCACGTTTCTATAATAGCTATGATATTCCAGTCCCATGTTCCCGACCACGTACTACGTTCATCTGCCTTATCTGTCAGGCCTCTTGCATTGAGGTAAATGCAATGTCATTTATCAGTCTTACCTCGTTCTCTGCCAAGCTCTTGTCTGCCTTGACTATTAGACTTGCTCTCCTTTATCTATCAGACCAGCCTCAGATTTATCTCTTTTCTTACAAACACATTGGATCCCATCCCCTACCCCCTCTTACCAGTTTAAAGCCTCCCGAGTAGCACTAGCAAATTTCCCTGCAAGGATATTGGTCTCCTTCCAATTCAGGTGGAACCCATGCCTCTTCGACAGGTCATTTCTACCCCTGAAGAGATTGCAATGGCCCACAAATGTGAATTCTTGCCCCCTGCATCAGCTCGTCAGCCACATTCATCTGGTCTATCCTCCTATTCCTACTCTCACAAGCACATGGCACCGGTAATAGCCCAGATATTACTACTCTTGAGGACCTACTAATTTAAGTCAAAATATTATTCTGACTAGCTAAACCATTCCAAATCCTGTCTTTGTTTGATATGCTGCTGGCTGTTATCAGCTATTTATTGAGTGAAAGATCACTATCTTACCATTCAAAGTACAGTTTTCAGTCCAAATAATGTCACCATCAACCTGGACAGTCTGATTCTGAGGGAATTTCAAGTTAATGTAGAATGTGGCTTTAGCACCAGTTAAGGTGGGAGCATCGTTGTTAACTTCAAGTGAAATTGGTCCACCTGTGAAAAAGGAGAAAATCTAAGTGTGCAGCATTTAAACATGTAGGTTATTTTTAGGCAAGCCCGTGAGTTGTCCACAGACCTTGGCTACTTGTCCTTAGAACAACAAGAGCTGTATTCCGAGTTACTAATGGAAGACTTGCAATTGTTCAAGGAATTTTAACTAAATATCAGTGTCCATCTGCTTCAAACTAACATAGCGACTGTACGTGGGTTAGGTTCAACATCTCGTTGTTGAAATATTTCAAATTGATCTTGGAATTGTTTGCATACTTGCAAATGAACTTATTTTCCAGTTATTTATTAAAAGCAACAATAGATGCTCTTTTTGCACAGATCCCCAAATCTATTCCTCTGATGCATAAAAACTTAGATAAGGGAAGATGTTCCAGCCACAGGATACGTTTTGGAATGCCTGCACCAAAGAAACTTGGCAGTAGTAGTAAAACAAACATATAAATTTTCCAGGGATCTACTGCATATTAAATATAATGTGTAGTGTGAGGAATCCAAAGCTACTCAACCAATAGGTAGTACTGTCAATATAATGTTACATGTCAAGTAGAGAATGTGAGACACCAACAGTGGCCACAAACAAACTCCTAAACCTCTGGCAATGCAGGCATCTACTTCTTATTTATTTTCATGTTTCTTATTCACTGGCTTGCCTTTTTTGAAATTTGCACACCAGGAAGTCGGGAAATGGCTATTTTTAATGTTGTTATCTCATTGGTCGAACTCTAAATCAGAACACCAAGATCGATTAGTGTGAACAACATGAGATATCAACAACTTGCATATATATAACATGATGAAATGTCCCAAAACACTTCACGGGAACATTATCAGACCAACCCTGACACCAAACCAACAAGGAATATTAGGAGAGACAACTAAAACTGTGATCAAAGAAGTAGCGTCTTGTAACTGAAGAGATAAAGGGACAGGGATGGTTGGAGAGGGTATTCCAGAGTTTAGGCCTAAAGAGCTGATGGCATGGCCATCAATTATGGGATTAAGGAAGTGAAGGATCCACAAGAGCTCAGAATTGTAGGAATACAGAGTTCTTAAGAGGATTATAGGGCTAGAAACATTGACAGAGACGGGAAGGAGTGAGCACAAAGGAAAGGGAATGTCCATGAACAAGGAACAAATTTCAATTGGGCAGAGAAGATGCAGTCAATCAATGGGGTGTTGTGGACAGAAAATAGGGAATGTAAAAGGAGAAGTTAAGTGAAATTGAGAGATTGTGTTCTGCAGAATGGCTTTCCTATCATACTAATAAAGCTTTGCTGGACTTAGGTTTGAGGCTGTTGTGCAATAAAATTACAAAGATCATCTAGGTCCCGTAAAGAGTGAATAATTCATTAAATTCTGATGTGCTCAGGCCAGCTTCACTAAGTATTCTACTATTTACTAATTTTCACAAATCAGTCCAATGCTGACAGAATCAGAACATGTAATGTAGTCCAATCTCACATTCTCACCTTTCCAACAGTCATGCCACCTTGAGTCCCCAGTCTTCCAAATGGGATAAAGGTCAGAATTCCAGGATTTGTAACCAGTTGACTGTCTAGGAGAAAAGTTCTCTTTGTTCCTTCTGTGTCCGCCATTAGGAGACCCTGTTAAAAGACCAAACCACAAAAAGCTATTAAAAGCACAGTATTCTATTCTGCTCTACTTTACAATTTATCTTAGAGGAAACTATCAAGGTCCATTTTGTTTGCCTTCTACATTTACTGGTAGTCATATGATCGAACAATAATGGAATTGTTGACTAATGATACCAATTGATCTCAATTAGTTTATAACAAACCTGGACAAGAGGCAAGGAAAACCTTTCCGAGATTCATCCACCCTAAAATATTGCTTAATTGACCGAAGGTTAATTTTAATTTGAAATTATGCTAAATTAGCAAATATTTTTAGCTTGATTGTTTTCATCTTTTCCATTTTCTTTTTCGTTTCATTCATTTAGTTCTAAGGACATTAGTTCTCACAGTTTATGCTTTTAGGTATTTTTTGCCTGAAGAAACATCAGGCTGTTTGAGGCATGTGATAGATTTCATCTCTACACATTGTGATATAGCGAGATCCCTGCTGAGAACATCCACATCACATGCCTCCCAAAATCTTCATCTGATCTCGTTCATGTGATGGTCAGCTGAGGAACCTAATCCTGTTTGTTGAAGGGATGTTAGTGAGGGCCTGAAGCCTTTTGTTTTAAACTTTCATGCAATTATACTTCACATTTAGCCATATTCTATAGTGCCAGAGCATAGGTTCAAAGAAAACTGTTATTGTCCACAATCGCTGCAAAGTCTGGTTGGTTTCAAGCTTGTTCCATGCTCTACATCATTGTTTTCCGTGCTGGGGCTGAATACACAGAATACAGCTTACACATTTAATTAAGCCATTGACACTTGTATTTTCCAGGTCTCCTGTAACAGTTTGTTAGACAAAATGCTATCAAAATCACTCCAACCTGAGGTCACTCCAGTGATATGAAGGAGCCAAATCCTTTGTTCAGTAAGTAAACTGAACTATTAGAAAGTATCAACAGGCAAAAAACACCCACAGTTTCTGGAAGTGAACTTCTGTGAACTGCAGGAACCCCAGAAAAATTACAGAAATGCAATTTTTCTGAGATTTTCACAAGTGAGAGAAGCTGGTAGAAGTGCCAGAAAGTTTCTTTTTGGGGTGAACGTTGCCCCATTTTGCACACATTTAAGACATTACACATACATGAAAGGTCCATAACCATGATGACAAGCTGGCTTGGTTAGGCATATATAGGCATGTCCCTCATTTGCCAAATAAGATCACCAGCCATCTGGCTTAGCACCACTTAGTGAAAAGCATTTTTACACTTTGTTAAGGCCTTGCTTTGAGCCAACAAGGGGAGATTTTATGCACAATTCTACACTCTTGGGCTGTCAATAAATATTTAACAGTAGATAACATTGAGCGCAACAAAAAGAAAATGTGTAAATGTGTGTAAGCAGAGAAGTTTTCTTTTTCCACTCCATAGGTGCACTGGCTTGTGCCAGATCTTTTGTGGTGACAGTAGATGGAGAAGAAGTACATCAAATATATGATTTGCACTAGGACCTCCCACTGGTAGCAGGTCTACTGTTGGTGCCAGCTTAGTTCACTAGTTAGCCCTCTTCCCTCTGAGTTAGTGTGTAGTAGTTTCAAGATCCACTTCAACTTGAAATTTGACATGTGAGTACAGTGCTCTGTTTTAAAAGATGCATTCTTTCAGTTAACACATTAAACTCAGACTCTGCCGGTATAGAACATTTTATGTACTATAACAACAATAACCCAACTATTAATGTCAAACTCCTGCTGTCTGTGTTCCTTATTCCATCTTCAATCACCACAAAAAAAACTTCACCTTGTCTATCTCTGACTCCTTCCTTCCCTTCCTTGACATCTCTGTTTCCATTTCTGGGGCTAGGCTGGCCACCAATATCCACTACAAACCAAATGACTCCCACAGTTACATTGACTATACATCCTCACACCCTGCTTCCTGCAAAGACTCCATCCCATTCTCCCAGTTCCTCCATCTCTGTCGCATATGTTCAGATGAGGCCAACTTTGACAAGGGAGCCACTGAAATTCCACCTTCTTCCTCAACTGAGGATTCCCCAGCACCGTTGTCGACAGGGCCCTCAACCGGGTCCGACGCATCTCCCGCACTTCCGCCCTCAACCCCTCTCTTCCCTCCCGCAACAGCGATAGGGTTCCCCTTATCCTCACCTACCATCCCACCAGCATCCCCATCCAGAAGATCATCAGGCGCCATTTCTGCCACCTCCAGCAAGATACCACCACAAGACACACATTCCCTCCCCTCCCTTGTCAGCCTTCCACAAGGACTGTTTCCTCCAGGACACCCTGGTCCACTCCTCCTTCACTCCCAGCACCCTCCGACAGCCTCATGGCACCTTCCCCTGCAACTGCAGAAGGTGCAACACCTGTCCATTTACTTCCTCCCTACTCGGTATCCAAGGGCCCAGGCACATCTTCGAGGCGAAGCAACACTTCACCTGCACTTACCACAATCTAGTCTACTGCATTTGCTGCTCAATATGATCTCCTCTACATTGGGGAAATGAAGCATAGACTGGGTGACCGCTCCGCAGAACACCTATGTTCTGTGCAAAAAAGACCCTGAGCTTCCAGTTGCCTGCCACCATGTTCCCTAGCCAACATCTCTGTCTCAGGCTTGCTGCAGTGCTCCAGCGAAGCTCAGCACAAACTTGTAGAACAACACCTCATTTTCTGCTTGGGAACTCTAAAGCCTTCTGGACTCAATATCGAGTTCAACAATTTTAGAGCTTGAGGCACCTTCTCCCATGTCCTTGTCCTTACCCCAACCCTAACACACCACGCCTTGTTATCACATGGTCTACTATTACACACAACCCATTGTTGGCCACAAATAGTCACCATTAGTAACATTCAGTCTCCTGGGCTGACCGTTATCCACTCCTTTGTCTGTCCAACTGTTCTTCTCTCTCTTTGGGCTCTATCTCTGCCTATTGTTTACTCCTTACCTCCTGCCCCCACCCTATCTTCTGCATAAAAACCAACCTATTCCTAGCTACCATCAGTTCTGAGGAAGGGTTACTGGACCTGAAACATTAACTCTGATTTCTGTCCACAGATACTGCCAGACCTGCTGAGCTTTTCCAGCTATTTCTGTTTTTGTTTGTGACAAAAAAAGCGTATTCATCTCATTCCTTTTGTGGACTACAAATTGCTTCATTTACCTGTGTAACAACCCTTCAAAAGTGAATCATTAACTGTGAAGTACCTCAGGGCACCCTAAGAATGTGAAAGGTGCTTTATAAATGCATGATCTTTATACTATTCCACCAAAGTGTAAACAGCAGGCAACCAAAGTTGGAAAATAATGCACATCAATTCCTGCAGTCCAGCTGGGGTTCACAATATTTTTGTTCTAACATGACTGAACTCCGAAGGAGGAGGAATGAAGGATAGCTGGCTGTGTGGAAATATAGGTGACTGACTGATGACAGTGTACATTCTCTTGTACCCCAGCAGGCAATAGATACATTCTGTATTTCATGATGTGGACGTGCTGGTATTGGACTGGGGTGGACAAGGTCAAAAATCACACGACACCAAGTTATAGTCCAACAGGATTATTTGAAGACACAAGCTTTCGGAGTCTCACTCCTTCCTCAGGTGTCACTGAGAGAGGTAGCATCAGACACAAAATTTACAAGTAAAAGATCAAAAAGTCATAGAACTGATATGGTGTTGAACAAATCTAAGATGGCTGTTAAACTTTCAATCAGTTAGAAAGGATTAGTGTGCAAATTACCAAATTTCTTTCAAGTCACTGCACCGAGATTCCCTCAGTTCAGTTCCCTCAGTGTACCAGAGGTGACATCCCAGGTCAGACAATGCATTTTAGGTGTGAGGCCATGTTTAGAATCTGGCTGTATATCAACTTGGAGTCAGACTGGTTTTATTTCCAAAGTAGGAATTTATAAAATGGCTCATTGTCTACAAATTGTGCGTTTTTTTGAACAAAATAGAATGTATCTGCAATTACAAATCTGCAAATGCAAATTCACCCCATAGATTTATATGTGCGTATGCGAGGGGGAGAGAGAAAGTGTGTGTGTGTATGTGGGAGGGAGAAGGAGAGAGAGTGTGTGTGGCGGAGGTGGTGGGGGGGGAAAGAGAGAGAGATAGTGGTGGACTTTGGGAAACACAACAACTCAGAGTTGCTGAGCAGAGGCTGATAGCCAAATTCGGTTCCCATGAGGAAGGCCTCAACCGGCATCTTGGGTTCATGTCACACTACAGGTGACCCCACCACACTGTACACTCTCTCCCACACACACACACACACACTTTCTCTCTCCCCCTCACGTACACACATATAAATCTATGGGGTGAATTTGCATTTGCAGATTTGTAATTGCAGATACATTCTATTTTGTTCAAAAAAACGCACAATTTGTAGACAATGAGCCATTTTATAAATTCCTACTTTGGAAATAAAACCAGTCTGACTCCAAGTTGATATACAGCCAGATTCTAAACATGGCCTCACACCTAAAATGCATTGTCTGACCTGGGATGTCACCTCTGGTAAACTGAGGGAACTGAACTGAGGGAATCTGGAGGCAGTGACTTGAAAGAAATTTGGTAATTTGCACACTAATCCTTTCTAACTGATTAAAGGTTTAACAGCCATCTTAGGTTTGTTCAACACCACATCAGTTCTATGACACAAAAAAGAAGTTGCTGGAAAAGCTCAGCAAGTCTGGCAGCATCTGTGAAGGGAAAATCAGAGTTAACGTTTCAGGTCCAGTGACACTTCCTCAGAACTCACACATCAGTTCTATGACCCTTTGATCTTTTGCTTATAAATTCTGTATCTGATGCTACCCCTCTCAGTGACAGCTGAAGAAGGAGTGAGACTCCAAAAGCTTGTGTCTTCAAATAACCCTGGTGGACTATAACCTGGTGTCATGTGATTTTTCACATTGTACATATCAGTGTCCCTAGTAAGCCAACATTTGGGATGAGAAGGAAAAGAATACCTATAACATCATCTGTGACCGCAAAGTGCTTCACAGGAAAGGAGATAGTTTTGAAGTATAGTCATGGCCGTAACTTTATATTCATGCACAGCAAGCTACCACAAACAACAATAAAATAAGTTACCAGATAATTAATTCTTAGAAGTGTAGATTGAAGGATAATCTTTGGCACGTCATCGTGTTAGGGAGTATTGCTGCTCTGCAATCAGTTCGGTTTTTGTTTTACTTAGTCATAACTTTAAGTCTCTAAGCCATTTTCACAGGTGGTTTTAAGGTATTTCAGCTGGAAGTCTCTAAATCTGCATCGGTAACATAGCTGGCCTGTTGACAAAACTGAATTATTTTGGTCACCTGTATCTAAAATTTTGAACTCAATGTTTTAAAAGTGACAACAGGGCTATTTCAGTAAGGAATGAGAAAGATGTTTAGATTTAACTGATCACACATCAACTGAATGTGACTTTGATATTGTTTACTGTCCCCTTAAAAACGATATATCTTTCTGTACCTCCAAAAGAAGGGATATTAGAGGCACTTGACTAAATATGGACTTTCATTCCCATTACATTTTTCGAGAAAGTTCTGAAGACTGTCCGCACCTTTCTAATATGTGCTGATGTCAGCTTATTCTTTGTACACATTTCTAATGTGCTAATGGTAGTTTCTGACACTGTATCCAATTATCACTTCACTTTTCATTGCAATGAGTTCCCTCTTTCGAAAAAACTATTAAAGGCAGCAGCAGTATTGCAAACTTGCAAGATACTTTGTATGATTAATTAATTAAATCCAAACTATTTGTTTCTTTAACTCTTTAAAGGTCAGTATTTCTGGAGATACATTGAATGAAAGTGGGGTCTCCCAAATTACTTAAAATTCACAGCCAAGTGAGGCACTGAGATTCATACAAATGAGGTCTCAGATTACATCCCTGTTGAGTAATCTGATTTCAACCAGGATGGCAATAGGCACGCTACAAGCCTCCGTGATCCTGGAGGTGTTCTCTGGCAGTATCTGAAGAGACAGAAACAGAGTCAACGTCTCAAGTCCACACTAGAGGGAGTCCATACCAGACTTGGAATGTTAACTCTCTCTACAGATGTTGCCAGACTTGCTGAGTTTCTTCAACACATTGCTTTTTATTTCATTTTTCCAGCACCTGTTGTGTTTTGTGTTTACTGGAGGTGGTCTTCTCTCATCTAGCAATGTTTGTGGGCATCGATAGAGGGCAGATTGAATTTAACTCTGATTTATCTCACTCACCACACCCTCCCCACTCCCTCCTCAAAATCCCTGCAAAATACTCTCGCATTTAACAATTGACATTTGAGTTGGTTGCAGGCTGTTGTCAGTGCCTCTTGAAACTGACCCAGAAAGATCCCTGTACCTTCAGAAGAGGGAAGAAAATCGAGAAGAGGCAGAGATGAAAACAGATTAACCGTCAAAGACTATGGAGGGACAAAGAGCAGGACAGAGGGAGAAAAAGGGAAAGAGAGGGGAAAGGAGAGTGTAAAAGGATGAGCAAGGGGTGAGGGGCAGGGTGGGAACGTGAAAAAAGAATGGGGAGAATGAGAGGAAGAAGGGAGACAAAAAGATGTGAGAAAAGTCGGGAGAATGGAGGGAAAGGAAGGATCAAAAAGAACAGAATCAAGAAAAAATAGAGACCAAGCAGAATGGTAGGAGGCTAAAAATGGGTCAAGAGGGAAAAGAGGAAAAAAGAAACAAGACAGACAGGACAAGAAAATGACTCACACTCTCTCTCTCTCTCTCTCTTTCTCTCCACACAGTCTTTAATAATTCCACAGTACAAAGGACAACTAGATATTGGACTAAATGAACTTAGAGTGACTTTAACGCTCCTTGTGGACACAGAAATTACCTTAACACTAACCACAGCAGAGCAGCAAATCATTGACATCAGAAAGATTCCCTTTGATGGTATTTAGTGAAATACTCAACAGTTTTTTTGGTACAAGTATTTATGACTTCACTACAAGTAGTAAATAGAGGAAATAACATTGTGTTAACACCAAAACCAGGAGAAACAAAACCTGTGCCTTACCATACTTTCGTACACAGTATTGGGATTGCATTAATCTACAGAATAAGACAAAGAAATCTTGCGATTAAACATAAGAAAGCAAATATGTAGCATCAAGCTTTTTATTCAGTGTCAATAATCCATTTGCTTTCTTGTTCTTTTTTATCCCAGATCAAGCCATTTGATGCTTTACGACTGAGACCTTTTTCTAAGAAACTTTATCTCGCAGGGAAGTCTTTTCATTTTGGCGGTTGCCTCCGTGGTCCTGATGTGAAGGGCTAAGTTAGTCAGCTAGTCCTTTTTGACAAAGTAACAGGCTTGCTACATCTAACTGAATGTAGCATGTTTCCTACTGCGACCAAAAAGCAAACTGTACTGGAGAAAAGGAAAGTCAGAAACTTTCATTAGTTTAACCGACATAGTAGCACAAACATCTGACTTGTAAAAGGTTAGATTTACTGTGATCCCTTGATATTTCCTGCAATACAGCAGTAAGTAGACTTTAAAACTACTTAGTTATCTGTGAAGTGTTTTGCGATGTCCTTAGGGCATAAGACATAGGAGCAGAAGTAGGCCATTTGGCCCATTGAGTCTGCACCACTAATCAACGAGATCATGGCTAATCTGATAATTGTCAACTCCATTTTCCTGCCTTTTCCTATAAACCCTTGATTACCTTACTGATTAAAATTCTGTCCAACTTCAGCTTTAAATATATTGAAACAGCCCTTGGTGGTAAAGAAATCCACAGATTCACAACCCTCTGAGAGAAGAAATTCCTCCTCATCTTGGTCTTAAATATGTGACCCCTCACTCTGAGATGATGCCCTCTGATCCTAGACTCTCCCACAAGGGGAAACAACCTCTCCGCATCCACCCTGTCAAGTCCGATAAGAATCTGGTATGTTTCAATAAGGTCACCTCTCATTTTTCTGAACTCTAATAGGCACAAGCCCAACCTACATTACTTTTCCTTATAAGACAGTCCCTCCATACCTGCTATCAGCCTGGTGAACTGTCTCTGTACTGCCTCCAATGCCAATACATCTTTCCTTAGATAAGGTACCCAAAACAGTTTACAATATTCCAGCTGTGGTCTGACTAGTGCCTTGTATAGTTTTAGCAAAACCTCCCTATTTGTATACTCCATTCCCTTTGGAATAAAGGCCAACATTCCATTTGCCTTCCCTATCACCCACTGAACTCGGATGTTAGCTGCTTGTGATTCATGGACAATGACTCCCAAATCCCGGAACAAAAACTGAGAAAGAACTGAGAAAGGTTCATGGACCTGAAAGGTTACCTCTGTTTTTTTCTCCACAGATGCTGCCAGACCTGCTGAGCTTTTCCAGCACCTTTGTTTTTGTTCCTGATTTACAGCATCCGCAGTTCTTTCGGTTTTTATTGACTCCCAAATCCCTCTGTGCTGTACCTTACTGAAGTCTTTTTCCATTTAAATGTTATTCAGCTCCATTATTTTTCAATGCCAAAGTGCATAACCTCACATTTTCCCACATTATATTCCAGCTGGCAGGATTTTGCCCACTCACTTAATCTGTCTATGTCCCTGTGCGGACTCTTTATGTCATCCTCACCCCTGCCTTCCCACCGATTTTTGTGTCATTTGCGAATTTGGCAACTTTTTAAATGTGGGGTGGAATACCAGAGTTGAGGGTCTGGACAGTTAACAGTACAGCTATTAATTATTAGGACAGGCATGTGGGGGAAACACAAAGTTGTAGGAGTGTTGGATAAGGTTAGAGTGTTGGGAGAGGTGAGACCACAGAGGGATGAAAAGCAGAATATAAATCTTTCTCTGTCACAGACTGACAATATGGGTTTGAACAAACACATCATTCAGTTTGTTTTAGCCCTGCTAGTTTTATTTCTTGGCATTTTAAAATACTGGCAAACAATTTTTTACTAAATTGTGATGGCTCATAAGAAATAGGATTTTCTATCAGCCAATGGCATTGGAGGGTGAATATCATCCTTAGTTAGTGGTCGCGGAAGAGACTTAGCTAATGAATTCTAAGCCTTGGGACCACAAGTCTAAAGTTGGGGAAAGCTATATTTAGCAATTAAGTGTCATCTGATCTGTAGCTAATTTACACTGGAGCAATTCAACTGACTGCAGCAGCTCGAACTGTGAAACTAACAGTTTAAATAAGGTACAGTACCAACACCTCCAAGCTGTTAAAAACGCTGCTTTGTATGAAACCTGCCAAAACATATTGCAAGTCTAGTGACAATCATATAACAGGTGGGAGGAACATCCCGAGCTGAAAAAAAACGTCATAATAATATCAGTAATCATTTAAATCCTAAAAGCGTCCTTAAACCACCTAGGATATGTAAAAAAAAAGTATATTCCAATTCTGTTTTGGAAAAAATACAATATTTATGCATATTATATTTATTTTTCTGAATAAACATTTTCCCTCTTGTATTGAAAAGAACCTGCCTTGTAATTATTTATTAGACCTGAAAACAGATTTCACTCAGCAATGTGGAAGTGTTCTACTGCCTCAGAGGAAAACAGGAGTTTTAGAATTCCCCAACATCACACAATTAGCAATACCAATAGTAATATCCTTTACTGCAGAAGCTATAACATGTTGCACTGTTAAATGTGAAAAATATTAATTCTATTTAAGCACATTAAACTTACAGCTGGCAACCATAGGAGCAGCACAAATGATAAAAATCAAGAGCAACTGCAAATCGCTCCACATCTTTTCTTTCCTCTTCATTTCGCAAACTTCAGAGACGAAGAGATCAAATCTTATATGGAAGCTACTTTTAAGTAAGGCAAAACCATCAAATGAATGTAAAGCCAGCCTACTTGTGACATCATTGAAGCAAACTACAACAAATTTAACCTTTTGAGAGCTGATGGATAAATACTTTGGTACCGAATACTTGTCTCCAGGCATGGTCATTTTAAGCTTGCCTTTAAGAGATGTGATTTCATCCAGATCGCACATTGTCAATCATTTTTCACTATATGCTACACAGCTTCGGTCATCCTATAACATTCCTGGAGGTTAATAATATGAAGTTATAGCAATTTTGTGTTCTTGTGCAGGTTTAGTTTTTGTTTGTCCTCTTTTCTCTGAATTCTATTCACTTTGTCTATCACTGTTCCACTCTTTTCCTTCTCTTTCTCTTTGATTCTGTCTCACTTTTTCTGTCTGCATTGTTCTCTCACTTTCTGTATTTCATAGAACTATTGAGGTTGACAATGCAGAAAGAGGCCATTTGGCCCATTGTGTCTAGCTGTTTGGTAAAGCAATACAAAACTAAACCCATTGTCCTCTTCTGGAGATCAGGAGAAAAAGGGCATTTGAGAGAGATGATAATCAGGATGGTGGCAAAGAAGAGGGTGGAAATTGTCACGGTGCGATCAGGAGGCAGGGAACAGCGTCAGGTTGGGAGAAGAGCAATGGTTAGCAGCAGTTTGCTGTTTTAGCAGGCTGGTCCTTGTCCTCCCAGCTTCATTGTTCATGACATCTGATAGTATAGTCTTATGTATTCCTTACTGTAAAAATCAAGACCATGCTTGATTCTGTGTTGATTTTTTTAATAATTAATTTAGTTAATACACACAGTCAGTGTGCACAAAGTTGGTACTACATAGCCAATACACTCAAGGTTAGCACACACAAGGTGACCACATGCACAGGATAAGTCCAGGCAGAAATATGTTTCATGATGCTGTGTGATAAGTGTGTTTATTTTGAAAGCTGCAAAGAACACTCAGTCCTTGCAGGATCTAAGAACTTGCAATGTGCAAAATGCTGATTTGTTCATCTTTACAGGCACTGAAGCTTAGTAGCAAATTTGGAGACTTGGGTTTACAGCTGCTTTTGTGTTCCTGATTCCCCAAGTTAACAGTTTTTTTTCCCTTGGGGAAAAACAGACTGAAGGACAAACACTTCCTAATAGCCAGTGAAAGAAAAGTTGAAGGGAAAGACATTAAGGGTCCCGAGGTATGCACCTCGTCATGTGGTTCAAAGTGACAATGACAGAGACTTAAGAATGTAGACCCTCTCAGTGTATGGCCCAAAATACCAGGAGTAAAACAGATTTTACGTCAAACTAAAAAGAGCTTTTGCCAAATTATGTAAACAGGAAGATTCCAGGGTTAACCCCTCATCCCTGTCAACCTCGTTTGGACAGAGAAAAGTGTGCAAAATTTGTCAGCATCCCTGAACGATGGAAAGGAAAATCATTCAGTTCTTGCACCCGAGCCCTATTCAGTGACCCCTGCTGAAAAGTACCTATTTCTGAATGCAGGGTAGGTCTTGATTGGACTTGATTGCGATAATCCCATCTCTCTGTCTCTTCTTCTCATTGACTGATACCTATGATATCGGTTTGCAAATTAAAGCATGACACTGGAGAGAGCTAGTGAATGGCTGCTGCATTCTTTGGAACCACACCCAAATATGAGATAGGACCTTCAGGCAAGAAGTCAAAAATCACATGACACCAACACAACCCGAAGGGGCTGTGCTCTGAAAGCTTGTGATTTCAAATAAACCTGTTGGACTTGGTGTTGTGTGACTTTTGACTTTGTCCACCCCAGTCCAACACCGGCACCTCCACATCAGGAGAGAAGATGAATTGGATGGGGCATTGGAGGGAGGGGAAAATAAAGAAAAAAAATCAAAATATTTCATGTGAACTAAACAAGTCTTCTTTCACTGATTTAAGTGAATGTATCTATTCTGCTCAAAGATCAAGAGATGGGATAGCTCAGTTGCTTAATATTTGTTCTCTGAAGATACTTAAAAGAACATATACATTGGATGGAACTCTTGCCTCCGAGTGAGGAAGTGGGTGCAAAGAATTCAATGATATAGAGTCATAGAGTCATACAGCACGGAAACAGACCCTTTGGTTCAGCCAATCCATGCTGACCTAGTTCCCAAACTGAACTAGTCCTATCTGCCTGAGCTTGGCCCATATCCCTCCAAGCAATTCTTATTCATGTTATCTAAATGTCTTTAAAATGTTGTAACTGTACCCACACCCACCATTTTCTCTGGAAGTCCATTCCACACACAAACCAATTTCCGTGATTCAAATAAGTACGAGAGAGCTCTTCTGTTTTCATGGCCAACATTTATCCTTCAGCCAGTATCACTAAAATAATGATCTGGTCTGTGGGGCGCAAATTGGATGCTACATTTCTTAACATTACAATGGTAACCACAGGTGGAATTCTATGCCCTCCCCACTGGTGGGTTTGGTGGTGGAATGCCCCACCACCACCTTCCTGGCTCTATCTTGATTAAGTCTGGGGCTTGTGGGTGGCCTTCCTGCTCTGTTTCCAGTTGAGGCCCTTAAGCAGTCAATTAATGCTCAGTTAAGGGCCTCATGCCACAAGAGCTGGTATTAACTGAGCAGTGGGCAGGTGCTTCCCATGCAGGGAGGACAATAAGCAAACCTTGGAGTGTCTGTTTGTAGGCTCAGGAGCAAGGTTTCATTCAAAGTCATTTATTGAGGGACAGAACATCAAGAAGGGGGAATCCAGTGAGAACCACTCTATGCCCTCCCTGCAACCTCCAGCCTGTTCTTACAGTTCCAACACTTAGCCAAAAAACGTTTGCAGTTTTCACTTGCCATCTATGTACCAACCAAATTATGTGGGTAGTTTTTATACCTAACACTGTTCTCTTCCCCCCACTGACCGATGTAGAATTAATCCATCCACTTGTAAATGCAATTTGTTAGGCAGAAGGCTAAACAGGTTTATTACTGTGTCTCAAATAAACATTAATATCTTTAGGTACAAAGCTTCAAAGCTCCAATGCTTTTCTGAAGCATATCAAGTTGCTGGTTGAAATGTCCTTTCAAAACTCCATTAACCCACGCATAACCCAAGTGTCCACGTGTCTCCAATCATTCTTCCACAGTTTTTTTTAACAAAAATGGTTGGTTAAGAGTTTGAACCTCTCCTCCAGAAGCAGTTCTTTTGCTCTAAATGTAATGTTACTTGTGCTTTAATCATCCAACTCTGCTAACACAAAACGAACAGCATATCAGGAAGATTACAGCCTGTAAAAAGAATGCAAGACTTTTAACTAATGAAGTTGTGATTTGTACAGAAGACTAGCACATGTTTTCCAACCCTTTGGAAGCTTAGCTCCATTCAACATTTCCCTATCTTTTCCTGAACGCACAAACTAATTTGAAGGTTTTGCTAAGTTACTTCATATTTTGTTCAGATTTTTGACAAGACAAAAAGTAGTTTTGGCATCAAAAATTAAGAGGATTTTGGAGTCTAAATTGTTTCTTGGTACCTTTGGTAACAATTAAATTCAACATTTAGCAATACAATCATAACAATGCAAACACGCATTTTGAATCACCCTTTCCTACAGGCAGATTCAGTCATTTTAAGCTGTTCTAACATCAATGTAATCATTCTGTATTGTTTGAACTGCTTAACCTTTGTCTAAAGGTTTAGTTTCATATTCCTAATGATTGTGTGCCATCCTTTATTTAAATCTAATCAATACAAACACCTATTCACATATCAATTGTTAGCTCTTTGCTTACAGGGCTGACACAAACGGTGTAGCACCCAAACTTCCACAAGGAATATAAGGAAAAATATACTAAAACTGATTTTTCTTGCATCATATTAGGCATTAGTTCCCTGGATGCTGGTAACCCTCTGGTACTTGCCAAGTGGGCATTCTGCATATATGAGTCTAGGTAATGACTGTTAGCAAACTCTGATTGTTTTTTTCCTTCATTGACAGGATGTGGACGTCACTGGCTATTGCCAGCATTTATTGATTTAAGATGGTCACCAGTGTTGTCCTTATCAGTTGTTATGCATTCTTTCCAGCAGGTCACTGGTTAATGATCAGGTTTAGTTTAAGAGACTTTAGGAGGATAATTGAAACAAAATTTCCACAAGAATTCAATGAAAGGTCGCATCCAAACTTTAGTCTTTACAACTCTGCTGTACATTTCAGATATTTTCTCTTTTGAAAACCTTGAAAAATGATAAGGTTCGAGGTCAGTTAATGATGATAGTGAGTGCTTTATATATTCATAGGATATTTATCTGATCATTATCTGAACAGGGATTTAAAATAATTGGCTGATCTGATTGGTTTTATCAGCCACTAGTTCTGTTGTTCAAACAATCTAACTGGTTGAAAATCTCTAATCCTAGTGGGAAAATAAAGTTTTTTTCTTACAAAAAATCTGACATGCTGTCCTGTTCAAAATACTATCAACTGAAAAAGCTGATGATTGGCATGTATGTTGGAATTTCTTCTCGCTAGTCTAGCATACTGAGCAAGGCCACTTCTAAAATGTCCTTCTGTCACCACTACCGAGATCAAGTTAAATTAACACAGACAGAGTGTCATACCTGAGACCATCCTGGTCAAGGCTTCAGCAGCGTGTTCACAACTGAATCTTCAGGACATCAAGAAATCACTGTCTAATTCCATGCTCCAATGGAGAACCACAGTGGGAGGAAGCAGAGTGAAACAAATCATGGGTGAAAACCAGCAATTTTCTGCGTGCATCTTCACTGTGCATATGGAGTCAAATTTTGAATGGGAAATTAAAACACAAATAAAAAAACAGGGAAAATAAAGTGCTTTAAAAAAATGATGGGAAGACAATATGACATGATTTCCACTAATCATCTCCAACGTAGAAAAAAATATAAAATTCAAGTCCACCTCTATCCAAACGTCAGATAACATGTTTTTTTACGGAATGTGGATGGCACTAGCAAGGTGGGATTTATGGTCTATCCCTGTTCCCCAGAGGGCATTAT
Organism: Rhincodon typus; assembly: GCF_021869965.1. Classification (NCBI taxonomy): domain Eukaryota; kingdom Metazoa; phylum Chordata; class Chondrichthyes; order Orectolobiformes; family Rhincodontidae; genus Rhincodon; species Rhincodon typus. Next base: position 5,787,756 of record NC_063372.1, read on the forward strand.
GAGTCACATGAATATAATGTGGGACTGGAGATTTCCTGGAGCCTTGGCATAAATGACCAAATTCAATTTCACAATTTGCCATGGTGGGAAGATTAGCTGTTGATCCAGTACTATAAACCACTAGGATACAGCATCCAAATTGTATTTCAAATCTGATGCAGTGCAACAATCCCAATTTGTGTTATTCCTTCCCAATTATAAAGTCTGGTGAGATTATCACATTACAGCATGTTTTGGGTGTTATGACATTTACCCTTAAAAGATTGCAGGCTAATTATGGATGTAGAAAGCCATTCACCCTATTTTAGAGTCTCCAGCCAACCAACCAGAATGACAGGTAAGTTCCCTCACTAATACTTAGTGAATCTTAAATTATTCCAGGATTTTTGCCTCCATTACTGAATCCATTCCACATATTGATTACTTTATGTGAAGAAGTACTTATTGATTTCAGTCTAAAATTTCCATGTTATTACTTTTGAGACAGCTTTTCTGACTCTTACAATTTAATTTTCCAAATCTACTGATTCCATGCAAGTTGGTATCAGAATATACTTCTATGAGATTGCCTTTCAGGTGCCTCTTTTCAAGGATGAAAATCACTTTTGCTCCAGTCTTTTCTCAATATTCAGATCTCCAACATCAGGGATCCATCTTACGACTGCCTGCAAGACCTGAATGTCCCTCTCATGTTTCAAGGCCAGAACTAAAGATAACACTCAAAATGCAGCCTCCCCCGAGCAATATACATCATGACCATGTCCTCTGACTAGCATTTACTGTTTTGACTGTATCATTCACATTCTTCTGAGCTTGTGCTCGTCACTGATTGGACATGTTAAATATTGATTCCATAAAGCACAGAACCTCAAAGCAATCGAGCACTGCTGTGGCTCACTTTGTCTCAGACCACTTGGGCTTTTCGATTTATGTTCAGTCAATTGAAGTTACTCATTAAGATAAATTCCCTCTTCACATAACCTATCACTTCACAACATGTGCTGACCTGGAGGTGTAGAGCATATTATTATGTTAGCTTGCACTGTTTTCTTTTGTATTGGAATTATCCAACTAGGGTCTTTAAGAATCCTGTCCAGAAGCAAGATTATTGTCCCAAAATGCAGAATACAACAGAAAAATAAAACAATTATAAAAATATGCATGTCAATTCATTTCCACACTCACCCCATTTGTACCATTGGCTGGAACACAGTCATAGTCATGATTCAGAGATAGTAGGAACTGCAGATGCTAGAGAATCTGAGATAACAAGGTGTAGAGCTGGATGAACACAGCAGGCCAAGCAGCATCAGAGGAGCAGGAAGGCTGACGTTTTGGGCCTAGACCCTTCTTCAGAAATGGGGGAGGGGAAGGGGGTTCTGAAATAAATAGGGAGAGAGGGGGAGGCGGATAGAAGATAGATAGAGGAGAAGATAGGTGGAGAGCAGACAGACAGGTCAAAGAGGCGGGGATGGAGCCAGTAAAGGTGAGTGTAGGTGGGGAGGTAGGGAGGAGATAGGTCAGTCCAGGGAGGACGGACAGGTCATGGGGGCGGGATGAGGTTAGTAGGTAGGAGATGGGGGTGGGGCTTGAGGTGGGAGGAGGGGATAGGTGGGAGGAAGGACAGGTTAGGAAGGCGGGGACGAGCTGGGCTGGTTTTGGGATGCAGTAGGGCTAGGGGAGATTTTGAAGCTTGTGAAGTCCACATTGATACCATTGGGCTGCAGGGTTCCCAAGCGGAATATGAGTTGCTGTTCCTGCAACCTTCGGGTAGCATTGTTGTGGCACTGCAGGAGGCCCAGGATGGACATGTCGTCTGAGGAATGGGAGGGGGAGTTGAAATGGTTCGCGACTGGGAGGTGCAGTTGTTTAGTGCGAACCGAGCGTAGGTGTTCTGCAAAGTGGTCCCCAAGCCTCCGCTTGGTTTCCCGAATATAGAGGAGGCCCACAACAGGAACAGCGGATGCAGTATACCACATTAGCAGATGTGCAGGTGAACA
>NC_063372.1:5790155-5803938 GCF_021869965.1 Rhincodon typus
GGCAGTAGGAGGAGGTGTCGGAGAGTTGGTGCCTGGCCTCGGCGATGTAGAGGTCAGTGCGCCATACTACAACTGCGCCTCCCTTGTCCGCGGATTTTATGGTGAGGTTGGGATTGGAGCAGAGGACTGCACGTTCTGCGGGGGAGAGGTTGGAGTGGGTGAGAGGGGTGGAGAGATTGAGGTGATTGATGTCTCAACGGCAGTTGGAGATGAAGAGGTCGAGGGAGGGTAGGAGGCCTTGGGGTGGTGTCCAGGAGGAGGGCCTTCCTGCTCCTCTGATGCTGCTTGGCCTGCTGTGTTCATTCAACTCTACACCTTGTTATCTCATATTCATGATTCAACTCTTCTATGTGTGAGGATCATGATTATTACAACTCTGATGGGAGGATTGCACTGGTAATCAAGCATTACTACTTCAAGAGACTTGCCAAAAGTGTAAATGTCCCATTGAATATTCAAGATGGTTAATTTGCTTTACTGTTATCAAGGACAAAAAAAGACTTCAACTAGGTTTCATCAATAAATGCAAAAACTATTATGAACAAATTTAGTCTTTAACAAGTGGCAAAACAGGTTATTAGGTACTAGGCAAACTTAACCTATATACCCTTTAAATCCAACACATACACATTGAGAGACAGGACAAGTTGATATGGGTGGGAAAATAGGCAAAAAAGAACATTTTGTGTATCAAAGAGTCCAAATTACTATGGGGAATGAGATGACTTTCTCACAGCTCTTTTGGATTCCACTGATGAAATTACTTTTTTGTTGGCCACAGGGTGATGGAGGATCTTCAGAGAGGGTAGCCGATCAGTTAGACCCAAGCCTTCTACTGGGTTAGCAGTTCAGTTTTAGGTCCTTTGAGTGTTGTCTTTCACTCAGAGAGGGGGAAAGCGAGAGAGCATTACTTCCTTGTAAACTTTAAGAGTTTTTCTTACCAGGAGAGAGCCCTTTGCTACAGGCTTCTTGGAGATCACTTATCAACTGCCCAACCCCACCCCCAAGTTTATGGCAAAACAGGAACAACAGTCCAAAAGCTGTTGCTAGGCAACCCGTGGTCCTTTGCAGTTTGTCTCGCGAAAGTTACAAATCCACCTTTTTGAACAGAAAAGATCGCTTGATCTTCTGTCAACAGTAGGTTCGGAACAGTTCCACTTTGGACTCCCAAGTTCCAAAAAGTTACACGGTAAACTCTGTTCAGGCTTTTTCCAAAACTGCAATCTTTAGTTTTCATTTTAAAAAAAACTGTGGTTCTTGAGAGAGTCCTAAAATGAGCTATCTGCCAGCTATCAGTACTAAACATTTATAACAGCCAGTGTCTATTGATAATGATTTATAGGAACCGAGAAGGTTTCAATTTGTTCTCTCACACTTAGCATTGCGCTATCAAAGGTGAAAATGGTGGCTTTGGGGGGGCAAAAAGAAAAGCCAGGCATCATTCAAAAATGGGCATTTAAAGTGAACGTCCCCATACTTTATCTTTTTCAAAAACTTATGTGCTCCACCAACATTTTCCAATCTCAGGAAAGCTCCTTTAATGGGATTATTCGTTTGGTGACACCCACAGCCTGAACTTCCTGGACCAATGGTATAGGATGTGGGTGGGACTGAAGGAGCGCGGGAAAAGCAGTGTCATGGCGCGGTGCTGAATGTTACTTTGTTACGGTTTCTGTCCGTTCCTCGCTTTGAAAGTCACCATCGCTTTGCCGGAGAGCAGAAAGATTGAGCCGCCGATCATCACGCGAGGGACGAACTGAAGAGCAACGGGTGGGAGGGGAGGGGTGGGGGGAAGGTGGAAAAAAGATAGAGGGAATGGACAGTTTCCAGAAAGTCGAGAAGATCGGAGAAGGGACGTATGGTGTGGTTTATAAAGCCAAAAACAAAGACACTGGTGAAGTGGTGGCCCTGAAGAAAATTCGACTTGACACGTGAGTGGCGAGGTTCCTTTGAAAGTTTGTGAGCGGCCGATAGAGAGATTATTAAACCGGCATATACGGGTTTTGGCGTAAACACAAAAGATCCAGCAGGATGCAGCCACTTTTATGTTTTGTTGGCGCTGGTTACGGCTGCTATAGTTTTTGTGTAAACTTTTTTTTTAATATGGGAGGAGTTATATTTTTTTTAAGTAACGTTGGATTCTGTACGCGTTTTCTGTCCGAATTCTGTAACTTCCTTCAATAGAGACTGTGTGTTCATGGTGGCGACAGGCCTCGTAAAGTATACGACCTGTAACAACGGAGAGGGTGGAGAATTATAATTATTTCCAATTGAGGATCAAGACATTCATCCAATCCGCTTTCCCCATGATGTCAGGACTTTAAGTACTCCCCTAAGATTCGCTGCACACTGACTAACGTTTTTGATTCATTTTTCTGACTCCTATCATGACCCTGCACATAAGTACACTGCCTGCAGTGGTATGGACGAGGAAAATCTTTAGGTTTGATTCTCTGCTGACTGAGCTTGATCTCTGCCAAGGTAGTAATGAGGGGCACTATGATAAACCTGAAGGGGTCTTGGGAAAGCAACGAAAGAGATTAGCCCGAATTCCTACTCCCATTCAGTAGGCAAAAATCCACTGCAGGCAAGGTCACAATACAATTGTAATAGACCATATATTGTAAATATTAAAAACTGTGTTTTGGTGATGGAGGCCAAATCACTGAATGTATTTAAGAAGGAAGTAGATTTTTAGGCACTAAAGGCAATAAGGGGCCCCGGGACCAAGCAGGAATGTAGCATCAAGATACAGAATCAGTCGTGGTCACATTGAATGATGGGCAAAGCTCAGTGGGCCAAATGGCCTACTCTTGCTCCTGTTTTTTCATGTTCATACATTGTCATCAGCAATCATTTGCTAATGAGTATATTGTCCACCTAGGAAATTCTGTGTCACTAGTCTTGGGTTCCTGTGTGACTGATGAGCCCAATCCTAGAGCCACATCTCCAAGCAAATATTTGGCAGGTGTTTCTGGAAAGTGGAATTGGCCCTTGGTCTTGATCATTGTTCATACAACCCAAGGACAAAACATACCAAATTAAAAATTCAGTGCAGCAGAAATAAACTTAATACACTATGTTCCACTCTGAGGTACCTCAGCACAATTTCGATAACTCTTGATGTTCACAGTGTATGTTCCTTGTCAAACATACAAGCAAAGAACTTCTACACTTTTCAGCTCCTCAGTGTACAATGGCTGAAAGGCCTTAGACAGTAAACTCTCTGCATTGCACTTCTGTGGTGGATGCCCCAAGCTTTGGTGTGCCCCTGAGCATGTAATCCTGGATCTTAGAATATACCAATCCACAATACTGTCGACGACAACTGTCTGAATTGGAACACCATGGGGAAGGCAATGACGTAGTAGAATTTTTGCTGGACAAGTAATCAAGAATCCTAGGTAATGATCTGGGGGCTTAGGTTTAAAGTAAAATCTACAACCAAATGTCTGATGATGACCACAAAACCATGATGATAGTCACAATAACTCACCTGGTTTTTTTGTGTACTTTTAGGGAAAGAAATCTGTAGGGCTGGCCTGCCTGTGACTCCAGACCCACAGCAATGTGGTTGACTCTGAAGTAGCCAGGCAAGCCACTCAATTGTATGAAACTGCTAAAATATCCCATAAAAGGAATGAAATCAGATGGAGCACCTGGTATTGACCTAGGTACCTGAAACAACAATGGCAAACATAACCCTGTTGATCCTGTGATGTCACCCTACTAACATTGGGAGAGCTGTCTCTCGGACTCACCAAGCAGCAGCCTGACATTTGTCTGTAAGGTATGATTCCATGAGTATGACAATGTCCCAGACACCACCACCACCAATCCTGGATACATCCTGTCCCATTGGCAGGACAGACCCAGCCGACGTGGCAGCACAGTGGTATACAGGTGGGAGGGAATTGCCCTGGAAATCCTCAACATTGATTCTTGACCCCATGAAGTCCACACAGAGGAAGTACTGAGGATGGCAAAGGCACAAAATACTGGATGGGAGACTTCAGTGTCCACCACCAAGAGTGGCTCAGCAGCAGTACTACTGATCGAGCTGGTCGGATCTTAAAGGACATAGTTGCTAGACTGGGTGGTGAGGGAACAACATACTTGACTTCATCCTTACCAATCTGTCGGCTGCAGACTTATCTATCCATGACAGCATTGGTAAGAGTGACCACCACACAGTCCTTGTGGGGGCAAAGTCCCACCTTCATGTTCAGAATAACCTCCATTGTGTTGTGTGGCACTATCACTGTGCTAAATGGGACAGACTTCGCACAGATCTAGCAACTCAAGACCAGGCATCTGTGAGGCGCTGTGGGCCATCAACAGCAGCAGAATTGTACTCCAGCATAATCTGTATTCTCATGGCCTGGTCTATCCCCCACTCAACCATTGCCGTCAAGCTTGGGGATCAACCCTGGTTCAGTGGAGAGTGTAGGAGGGCATGCCAGGAGCAGCAGCAGACATACCTGAAGATGAGGCATCAACCTGGTGAAGCTACAGAACAGGACTACTTGCATGTCAAACAGCAAAAGCAGCAAGTGATAAGACAGAGCTAAGTGATCCTACAACCAATGGATCAGATCTAAGATCTGCAGCCCTAGCAAATCCAGTCATAAATGGTGGTGGACAATTAAACAACTTACTGGAGGAGGAGACACCACAAATATCCCCATCCTCATTGATGAGAGAGCCCAGCACATCAGTGTAACAGATCAGGCTGAAGCATTCACTCCAATCTTTAGTCAGAAGTGCCAAGTGGATTATCCATCTCGGCCTCCTCCAGAGAACCCTGGCATCACAGATACCAGTCTTCAGCCAATTTGATTCATTCCATGTGTTATCAAGAAATGGTTGAAGACACTGGATACTGCAAAGGCTATGGGCCTTGATAATAGTGCAACAATATTACTGAAGACTTGTACTCCTGAACTAGCCACTCCCTAAGCCAGGCTGTTCCAGTATAGTTACAACACTGGCATCTACCTGACAATGTGGAAAATTGCCCAGGTATGACCTGTACACACATAGCAGGACAGATCCAACCCAGCCAATTACTGCCCCATGTCTATTCTCAATCATCAGTGAAGTGATGGAAGGTGTCATCAACAGCGCTATCAAGCAGCACCTGCTCAGCAATAATCTGCTCAGTGACGCCCCGTTTGGGTTCTGCCAGGGCCACTCGGCTCCTGACCACACTATAGCCTTAGTTCAAACATGGACAAAAGAGCTGAATTCCAGAGGTGTGGTGAGAGTAACAGCCCTTGACATCAAGGCTACATCTGACAGTGTTGTGTGACATCAAGGAGCCCAGCAAAACTAGAGTCTGTGGGGGTGAAACTCTTCCCCAGGTTGGAGTCATACCTGAACCATAGGGAGATGGCTTGTGGTTGTTGGAGGTCAGTCATCTCCGTTCCAGAACATCTCTGCAGGAGTTCCTCAGGGTAGTGTTCTAGGCTCAACTATTTCCAGCTGTGTCGATGACCTTCCCTCCATCATAAGGTCAGAATTGGGGATGTTCGATGATAATTGCACAAAGTTCAGCACTGAAGCAGTCCGTGTTTAAAATGCAACAAGATCTGGACACTAAAGTTTTGGAGTAGATCTGTAGCTCTGGTTGTGGGTGTTGACGTTGGTTGGCTCGCCAAGCTGGTTTGTTGTTCCGCAGACGTTTCGTTACCGTGCTTGGTAACATCCTCAGTGCAGCCTCTGATGAAGCGTCGGTGTGTTTTCCCGTCTGGTTTTTAAACTCTGGGGTCCGTTGCGATGGATTGCCTCACTTCCGGGTTTCCTCCGTAGTGGAATGTATACGGGGTCGAGTTGATGTGTTTATTAATGGCATGCTTCGTGGAGTGCCATGCTTCCAGGAATTCTCGTGCTTGTCTCTGCCTAGCCTGTCCCAGGATCTTGGTGTTGTCCCAGTCGAAGTCGTGGTTCTCCTTGTCCACGTGGATTGAGATGAGTGAGCATTATACATTCCACTACGGAGGAAACCCGGAAGTGAGGCAATCCATCGCAACGGACCCCAGAGTTTAAAAACCAGGCGCGAAAACACACCGACGCTTCATCAGAGGCTGCACTGAGGATGTTACCAAGCACGGTAACGAAACGTCTGCGGAACAACAAACCAGCTCGGCGAGCCAACCAACCTCAAAGATCTGGACAATATCCAGGATTGGGCTGACAAGTGGCAAGTAACTTTCACACCACACAAATGCCAGGCAATGAACAGCTCCAACAATAGACAATTTAACCATTGTCCTTGACATTCAATGGGGTTACCATCATTGAATTCTCCATTATCAACGTCCTTGAGGTTAACATTAATCAGAAACTCAACTGAAAAGTTTGAAAACATGTACCAACAGATTCAGGAACAGCTTCTTCCCTACTGTTATCAGACTTATGAATGGACTTCTCATGTATTAGAATTGATATTTCTCTGCACCTTCTCTGTAGCTGTAACACTATATTCTGCATTCTGTTCTGTTACCTTGATGTACGTATTAAGGTATGGTTTGTCTGGATAGCACACAAAACAATACTTTTCACTATATCTCGGTACACGTGACAGTAATAAATCAAATCAAATTGTCACATAAACACAGTGGCTACAAGAGCAGGTCAGAGGCTAGGAATCCTGCAGTGAGTAACTCCCTTCCTGACTCCCCAAAACCTATTCGCCATCTACAGGGCACAGGTCAAGAGTGTGATGTAACACTCCTGATTTGCCTGATGGTTGTAGCTGCAACAACACTCCAGAAGCTTGACACCATCAGGACCAAGCAGCCCACTTGATTGGTACACCTCTGCAGGCATCCACTCCCTCCACCACCGATGTTCAGTAGCAGTGGAGTGCACTATTTACAAGGTGCAGAAGTTCACCAAAGATCCTTAGACAGCACCTTCCAAACCCACGACCACTTCAATCTAGAAGGACAAGGGCAGCAGATACATGGGAACACCACCATCTGCAAGTTCCCCTCCAAGCCACTTGCCATCCTGACTTGGAAATATATTGCCATTCCTTCGCTCTCGCTGGGTCATATTCTTGGAATTTGCTCCCTCATGGCATTGTGGGTTTACCTATAGCGTGTGGACTGCAGCGGTTCAAGAAGGCAGCACACCACCATCACCACCACCTCCAAGGGGCAACTAAGGATTAGCAATGCATGCTGGCCCGCTATGGAAGGTCACATCCCCTGACTTATTTAATTTTTAAAAATCCACAGAGAGGTTTGGGCGGACTAAAGACTGTCTTCACTGAGTTGATAATCCTCCAGCCACGCTCGGGATTCGACTCCGTGACGTGTATCTGGGAACAGCCTATGGAATGCAAAGTCCTGCACTATAGCTGCTTGAAATGTTCAGGACTGGGGGACAGGGTTGTATCCACTGGATCACCACTTCCACCACCCCCGGGGCCAGGATGATCTGAGTACTGTCAGCAATGTCATTACATTACCCAGACTATCCATTCAGACAAACCTTCAGGTCACAGCGAACTGATTTTCTTAAAGGTTTCAGAATTGTTTGGTTCAGATACCTTCCCTGTGCAGAAGTCCATTCCACGTGTTTGCTGCCCTGTATCCTTACTCATCATTGTTGAGTACAGCACGATGGCTCAGTGGTTAGTACTGCTGCCTCACAGTGCCAGGGGCCCGGGTTTGATTCCACCCTTGGGCGACTGTCTGTGTGGAGTTTGCACGTTCTCCCCATGTCTGCGTGGGTTTCCTCCGGGTGCTCTGGTTTCCTCCTACAGTCCAAAGATGTGCAGGTTAGGGTGGATTGGCCATGCTAAATTGCCCGTGGTGTTCAGGGATGTGTAGATTAAATGGATTACAGGGGGATGGGTCTGGGTGGGATGCTTGGAGGGTTGGTGTGGACTTGTTGGGCTGAAGGGCCTGTTTCCACACTGTAAGGATTCTGTGATTCGATGATTGTCTTGTAGATGAGATTTGAAACCATATCCCAGTGTGCTTGCCCATAATGATGTACGTAGAAGAGAAGATTTCTCCCAGTGTCTTGTTCAAAATTGTTCTCTCATTTAGCACCACAGAAAATAGGTGCATATTGATGCGTAGCAACAGGCACGCCACACAGTCCCAGTGTGACTCTCAGTCTGACACACAGTCCCACACAGGTGCAATAAACAGTCCATCACAAGTGTGACACACGGCCCGACAAACAGCCGTGACTATGAGTCCAACACGTGTTCCTGCGCGCAGACCCGCACAGGCATGGGCACCCAGCCCTTGCTATTGTTTCACTGTAAGCTACTTTAAAAAGGTGGTGCAGAGTTAGCAGATGTTGTAACTCCATTTCTTTCAGGTAAAATATTCTGAGAATATTGAGATTTTTGCAGAAGGGTCTGCATTCTCTTGTTGATAGCTGACAGGATCCATTTATTTGGCATGTGAAAAAGCTTACTGTTTTTCTTCTCTCTGTGGTTATGCTATGTAGTAAATCATTGTCTTACAAATTGTTTTTGCATGCTGTCTTTTAGGGAAACTGAAGGGGTGCCAAGTACGGCAATACGAGAAATCTCCCTTCTGAAGGAACTCAGCCATCCCAACATCGTCAAGTAAGGGCTTTTTTTTTGTGGTATATCACAAGTTAAATGAAACGTTTCCTACAAAGAGGTTCTTTACATTTTTATAGCATCTAATGAATTTCCTCAAACATCTAAACACATCTCACACTCAACAAGCTCTTCATTATGTTGGGAATGAGGCAGCCATTTTGCACAGAGTAAGATTGTACAGCAATGGGGGAAATCTTGTGTGTGATAAGATCATACTAAGTGGCAAAGAGCTGAATATTTGCGCAAAGATCACACTAGCGCCAAATGAGCTGAATATATGCACACAGTAAGATCATGCTGGCAGCAGTGAGCTGAAATTTGCGCAAAGATTGCATCGACACCATGGAGATAAATACTTGAGCAAAGTAAGATTGTCCTGTTGTTGGCTCCCTGGAATTCTATGCTGCCTTGAGATCAATCTCTGTGATCAGCCCTAACAGTTTCTATGAGAGGATGTAGATTCTGTGGTGTTTTACTAAGAGGTTTACATATATTTGCATCACAAGAAAAATGCAACAACAGCAAACTTCTAGGTTTGCAAAAGTCCTCACATTTAGAAAACAACACATTTCTAGTTCACAGTTAGGAGGAGAGAAAAAATAAAGAACTGTAGTAAAATGGAAAACCAAGACCTGGAGGAATTGGCCAAATGCACTAGCAAGCAGCCTGGTGTTTAAAACCTTTATCACCTCACTGGATGATGTGAAGAAGTCCTTTAAAATGAAAGATTATTACCCCTAAATCCGTGCCATTAAGTTTGGGGTGATTGGGAGGTTCTAGTTTTGTGCAACTTTAGTTGAAACAATTGTGGAGGTTTCACCCACACCACCCTCATGTCTGTTAACAGACCCCATTCTTCACACTGCCCTGTGTGCTACACCAGCCCATCAATAACTGATGGCCTGAAGAACTGCAGTAGCAGCCAGGTAATGTTTGGCTGGGAGGAATGGTACAGGAGGGAGGTGAAATTCCTGTTTAAACAGTGAAACTGAGTAATAAGGTCGAAGCTGTCTGTACATCCTGTTTTTTTTTGGACCTGTGCATGTCTTTGCTCTTTGTGGTTGATGGAGTGTAGTTTTGGTAATCTATTGTACGTACCTCTTTTACCTGTTCATAAAAGACCTGTGACTTCAAACTTGTCTGGTTGCATTCTGTATGGTTGATCTGAAGCAGGACTGGAATGTGCTTCCAAATAGGTGGACATAATGTACCTGTGCTGTTAACTGGGGACACATTGTGAGCACATGCAGCTTGCCAGAGCGTTTAGCAGCCCAGTTTTAAATAGAATAAACTCCCTACACTCTCACTTCCCTAATGAAAAATTTCAGGTGAGCATTGAAATTTATCCTCCAGTGGGCAGGTGATAGCCTAGTGATATTATCGCTTGACTATTAATCCAGAAACTCTGGCACCCAGGCTCGAATCCAGCCACAGCAGATGGTGGAATTTAAATTTTAAAAAAACTTATAAATCCGGAATTAGGAATCCACCGATGACCATGAATCCATTGTTGATTGTCAGGAAAAACCCATCTGGTTCACTAATGTCGTTTAGGGAAGGAAACTGTCATCCTTACCTGGTCTGGACTACATGTGACTCCACACCCACAGCAATGTGGTTGACTCTCAATGACCTTTGAAATAGCCTAGGAAGCGACTCAGTTGTATCAATCGCCACGAAGTCTCAACAAAGAAATGAAACAGACGGACCAACTGACATCGATCTAGGTGCGAGAAAAGACAAAGGTATAAACAGCCCTGTCCACCTTGCACAGTCCTCCTCGCTGACATATGGGGCTAGTGCCAAAACTGGGAGACCTGTCTCACAGACTAGTCAAGCAACAGCCTGTCATCGTCTGTAAGATATGATTCTATGAGTATGACTATGTTCCAGACACCGCACTCACCATCCCTAAGTATGTCAGGACAGGACAGGACAGATGCAGCAGAGGTAGTGACACAGATGTATACAGTCGGAAGGGAGTTGCCCTGGGAGTCCTCAACATTGAGTCAATGTTCAGCCTCAACCCATGAATTCTCATGCCATCAAGTTAAACATGGGTAAGGGAACCTCCTGTTGATTACCATGTGCCATCCCCCCCTCGGCTGATGAATCAATCCTCCTCCAAGTTAAACATCACTTCGAGGAAGCACTGAGGATGGCAAGGACACAAAATGTACTCTGGGTGGGGGATTTCAATGTCCACCACCAAGAATGGCTTTACAGCAATACTACTGATCAAGCTGGTTGGATCCTAAAGGACATAGCTGCTGGACTGGGTCTGTAGCAGGTGGTGAGGGAATTAACAAGAGGGAAAAACATACTTGACCTCATCCGTCCCAACTTGCCTGCTGCGGGTGCATCTGTCCATGACAGTATTGATAATTGTGACCACCATGCAGTTGTTGTGTAAATAAAATCCCACTTTCACATTGAGAATACTCTCCATTGTATTGTGTGGCACTATCACTGTGTTAAATGGGACAGACTGCGAACGGTTCTAGCAGCTCAAGACTGGGCATCCATGAGGCACTGTGGGCCATCACAGCAGCAGAATTGTACTCCAGCACAATCTGCAACCTCATGGCCCAGCATATTCCCCCAATCAACCATTACAATCAAGCCAGGGGATCAACCCTGGTTAAATAGAGAATGCAGGAGGGCATGGCAGGAGCTGCAGCAGGCATATCTGAAAATGAGGTGTCAACCTGGCGAAGCCACCAAACAGGACTACTTGCATGTCAAACAGCATAAGCAGCAAGTGATAGACATTGCTAAGCGATCCTATAACCGACAGATCAGATCTAAGCTCTGCTGTCCTGCCAAATTCAGTCATGAATGGTGGTGGATAATTAAATAACTCAATGGAGGAGGTGGCTCCATAAATATCCCCATCCTCAATGGAAGAGCCAACACATCAGTGAAAGAGATAAGGCTGAAGCATTTGCATGAAGTATTCAACCACAAGTGCCAAGTGGATGATCCATCTTGGCCTCCTCCAGTGGTTCCCAGCATTACAGATGCCAGTCTTTAGCCAATTCAATTCACTCCATGATATATCAAGAAATGGTTGGAGGCCCTGGATACCCCAAAGGCTACGGACCCTGACAACATTACAATAGTTCTGAAGACCTGTGCTCCAGAACATGCTGCTCCCCTAACCAAGCTCTTCTAGTGCAGTTACAATAGTGACAGTCTGGAAAATTGGCCAGTTATGTCCTGTACACAAACAGCAGGACAAATCGAACCCAGCCAATTACTGTCCCATCAGTCTCCTCTCGATCATCAGTAAAGTGATGGAAGGTGTCATCATCAGCAGCACCTACTCAGCAATAACCTGCTCAGTGACACCCAGTTTGGGTTCCACCAGGGCCACTCAGTTCCTGAACTCATTTCAGCCTTGGTTCAAACATGGACAAAAGAGCTGTATTCCAGGAGTGAGGTTAGAGCCCTTGACATGAAGGTCCCATTTGACTGAGTGTGGCATCAATGAGTCTTGGCAAAACTGGAATCAGTGAGTATCAGGGGGGAAGCTATATGCTGGTTGGAGTCATACTTGGCACATTGGAAGATTGTTTGTGGTTGCTGGGGGTCAGTCATCTCAGCTCCAGGACATCTCTGCAGGAGTCCCTCAGGGGAGTGTCCTCAGCCCAACCATCTTCAGCTGCTTCATCAATGACTTTCCCTCCATCATAAGGTCAGAACTGTGGATGTTCACCAATAATGGCACAATGTTCAGTACCATTCACAACGACTCAGATACTGAAGCAGTCCATGTCCAAATGCAACAAGATCTGGACAATATCCAAGCTTGGACTGACAAGTGGCAAGTAATATTCATGCCACACAAATGCCAGGCTATGACCATCTCCAACAGAAGATAATCTAACCACTGCCCCATGACATTCAATGGTGGTACCATCACTGAATCCCCCACTGTCAACATCCTTGGGGTTACTGTTGACCAGAAACTCAACTGGACTCTACATAAACACAGTGGCTACAAGAGCAGGTCGCAGGCGAGGAATACTGCGGCAAGTAACTTGGCTTCTGGCCCCCCCCCCCCCCCCCCCTCCAAAAAAGCCTGTCTATCGTCTACAAGGCACAAGTCAGGAGTGTGATGGAATACTCCCCACTTGCCTGGATGGGTGCAGCTCCAACAATACTGAAGAAGCTTGACACTATCCAGGACAAAGCAGCCCCTGCTTGATTGGCACTGCATCCACAAATATCAACTCTTTCCACCAACAACAATAGTAGAAGCGCATGCTATCTACAAGATGCATTGCAGAAATTCACCAAAGATCCTCAGATAAGATCTTCCAAACCCACGACCACTTTCATCTAGAAGGACAAGGGCATCAGATACATGGGAACACCACCACCTGCAAGTTCCCCTCCAAGCCATTCACCATCCTGACTTGGAAATATATTGCTGTTCCTTCACTGTTGCTGAGTCAAAATCCTGGAATTCCTTGCTGAACAGCTCTGTGGGTCAACCCACAACAGATGAACTGTGGTAGTTCAAGAAGGCAGCTCACCACCGTGGGTAGTAAATGCTAGCCAGCCAGCGGCACCCACATCCCACAGTTGCATTAAAAATCAGGTATACCCCTGCAAGAGGCCATGTTTTATAGAATTTGCAACTATTTTCAGCCAGAAATGCCGAGTGGATGACCCATCTCGGCCTCCTCCGAGATCCCCAGCATCACAGATGCCATTTTCAGCTAAAATGATTTACTCCACGTCATACCAATAAGTGGCTGAAGACACAGTGGATACTGCAAAGCTCTGGGATGTGATAGCATTCTGGCAATGGTAGTGAAGTGATGTACTCCAGAACTAGCTGCTTCCCTCGCCAAGTTGTTTAAGTAACAGATGCATGGGAACACCATCACCTGCGAGTTTCCCTCCAGGCCATACACCATCCTGACTTGGAAATATATCACTGTTTCTTAATTCTCACTGGGCCAAAATCCTGGAACTTTCCTGAGAGTGTACCACTCTGTTCCCACTCTCATTATGGTCTTGGTCCAAACATAGACACAAGCATCATCCACATAGGTGAAGAAAATGGTTGAGCACCATCTTCTTGAGGGCTGTTGGGGATGAAGAATAAATGTTGGCCCTCCCAGCGCTGCCCAGATTTGCTTGTTTGGTGTGGGTGGGAGGGAAAGTGGGGTGGGG
>NC_063372.1:5804038-5809702 GCF_021869965.1 Rhincodon typus
GAGACAGAGAATATGTCAGGTTGGTGACCTGCTATCAAAAGTGATAAAGGATGGATGTGGGGTGCTTGTCGGGGAGAAGGTGGTGTTGTGATAATGTCATTGGGCTACTAATGCAGGGGCCAGGCTAATGCTGTAAGCTTATACATTTAAATCCCACCTCTCAACTGGTGGAATTGTAAGTTTTTAATTAATAAATCAGGAATTAAAAGCTAGTCCCCAGGATGATGATCATAAAACAATCAGCAATTTATCATTAAAAGCTATCTGGTTCACTAATGCCCTTTAGGAAAGGAAATCTGCCCTCCTTACCCGGTATGACCTGTACATTAATTCAGTGTCAGCAATGTGGTTGACTTAACTGCACTCTGAATTAGCCAAGCAAGCCATTTCGATTAAAGGCATTTAGAGGGGAGCAACATCACATGGAAGAATAAAGAGAAACAATGGAAAACTTCAGACAAGCAGTAACAGATTTTAAGCAAGTACAGAGATGGGGATAGGAGGGAAGGGTTGAAAAGGCAGCTGCTGCCTCGTGTTTTTTTTTTTAAAAAACAAATGAGAATTGTAGTTATGATCTGAAATTGTTGAACACAGTGTTGAGTTCAGAAGGTTGTAAACTGCCCAATTGATAGATGAAGTCTTGTTCCTCCAACTTCTGTTGAGCTACGTTCATGTATAGGGGATCAAGCACAGAGTAGGAGTGAAGCTAGAATGATAAAAGACCAGCAACCAGAAGCTTAGAGTCATGCTTGTGAACTGAAGAGAGATGCTCAGCAAAACAAGTTGAAATCTATATGTGCGCTGTTCTTGCTCTCTGGTGTTTGCAACTCACTGGTTTGTAATGGAGCAGATTTTGTAAAGGACCTGTGTAGCTAATGCAGAAACTTTTAATCTCATCAGTCTGGGTTGAAACTGGGGAGAGTGGCAAGAAACTGATCTACAAAGAATATAGTAAATTGTCTTCCTCTGAATTAGAGTATCATTACAACAGCTTTTATATAGCACTTGTTTAAGGTGCTCAAGTGTAAATAGAGGAAAAAAACACCAGTTTTGCATTTGCTGCTTGCCAATTGAATCTTTTGAAATGATTTAATCTATTGTGAGTCCTGCAAATTTCAGTACTTTGTGACCACACAGTAGGTGAGAATGAGGTCTTTCAAGAAGAAATTGGAAATGACGTTGGAACCCATGGCTGGATTACTAGTATTCCTCTTTTCCCCTCCACCCCACTCCTTCAGGTTACTTGATGTGATTCACACGGAGAATAAACTATATCTGGTCTTTGAGTTCCTGCACCAGGATCTGAAGAAATTCATGGACATCTCCTCAGTCAATGGGATCTCATTGCCACTCGTCAAGGTAAAATCATGGGGGTTTCATAGGGCAAGGTTAAAAATGGAACAGATCCAAAGCAGGTCATCTACTTGAGGTGGTTGGTATCTGCTCTAGCATGCGTTTTGCTGTGCGGCGGCTTATTATATTAGTTTTCCAGTCAACGTGGTGGCTATTGCTGTGGTGCAGATTAAACCTGTTCAATTCACAAATGCGTAGACTTTTATTAACTTTAATAGCATTTAGACAAATTCATATAAATGGATTCTCCACCTAATTAAAACTGTTCCCCAAATGATCTTTGGTAAGTACATTGGATTAATTCTGCAATTGATGTGAAGCTGTACTTGCGCATTTCCCATTCTTGGAGAAATACAAAGTTCCTCGCAACTAGTTCATTGCCTTTTTGAAGCCTTGTGTAGGCAGACATGGCAATGATTTGCACAGTGCAAAGATACACAAATGGCAATGAAATAAATTACCTCTCAATCTGTTTTTGACAGTATTATTTGAGAGAAAAGTGTTGGAAGAAGAGCTCTAGTTTATTTCAACTCATACTGGGATCTTTTGCATCCACCTGAATGTCTCATCCAAATGTTGGCAAAAGTATGAACAGTGGGTCTGGTTTTCAAAATTATTTACAAATCTGAATAGCGCAATATTTATGTACTTTGTCCATCACACAATGAACTGATAATCATCCTGTATTTCGGATTACTTGGTATTTGTAGAGCTGTACATTGAGGATTCTATTGAGTTCTTTACACTTGGCTTGGTATTTTTCATTGACCAAGGGGAGGAACCATCCTTGGCAGAGGGTTTGACTGGAGAAAGAAGGATGCGTCAGAATACATGATGGGCCTTCTACTGAGCCATCATGTAGTCCCTTCTGGTGTTTCAGAGGGGAGAATGGTGCTGCTCCTCCGCAGGAAGTGGTCCCATACATATAAAGCCACCTCCAGGCCATGCTTGTGTGCATAATTTGTAATATCATGCTAACTTCTTCTTTTGATGGTGGCACATTTAACTTGGCAAATCCTTTGACTGCATGTGTGGGGAAAGCAATATTTGTTGCTTATAAAAGAACAACAGGTTTTATCTTTTATTTTTATGTGTGTTAATTTCTTACTTAATGACAACCCTCGCTTTTTTTTTAACAGGGGTTTTCAAACCAATTTTCTTTTACCTAACCTCAAGTCACAGCCTACTTTCACAGCAACAGCTTGTGAATTTTCAGTGTGGAGATTTAGCTCCATCCCCATGTGACACTGGAAGTAACCTTTGACACCTTGTCCATATGTCATTTTCCCTGGTGGCGGAGTCTGGAACCAGAGGGTATAAGTGAATGGTGGAATCATTCTTTATGAGCTGAATGGCCTCATCCTGTTTCTATGCACACATTTTATACATTGTTTCCTTACATCTTTCTACATTGATGCTTTCCAGTGTTTTCAATGTAGCCCTTTGCCACCTACATTTTAGGATGGCCTCTGCTTTAAAGCTGCAGAAATTATCTGCTGCTAGGAAGGCAAAGGATGACCTACTGGATCATTGCTGGTGTTGATGTTACTGGATTACCAAAGCGCTGCACTCTGGTCTCTCTAATATTACTTGCCTCAATTCTACATGAGTTTTATCAGTTCTCAAACAAGGTCTTCTTTTGGAGCAAGTGAACACAATTCTTTTCAACCTTTTGTGAGAGAGATTCTTGTTTATTGTCCTTTATGATATTCAAACCTATAGACAGCTAGAGAATGAGGTGGAGGAGTGAAATCTCAGTATTTCTGCCACTTTCACAGCTGTGTATGTACACCCATGAATCTTATTGCTTAACTTTTTAACTGCAAGGCTTTCTTAATTTGCTTTTAATTTTGAGCTCAGACCCTACAGCCACTGTACACTCTAAGCTAGAGATGTGGAGTGACCTTTAAGAACACAGGGTGTGGAATAGAGTGTTGTAAGCAGATTTTGTGGGTTTTTTTAAAAGGCTTGTGTGACTTGCCATTTGTACTGCTAGGAGCCAACCCTCGAGGTTGTCATTTAGTCCATGTTTGAAAAATGCGAGGATTTAAAGCTGCCTCACAACTGTTCATTTAGAGTTGTAGAGATATACGTCACGAAAACAGACCCTTCGGTCCAACTCATCCATGCCGACTACATATCCTAAATTAATCAAGTCCCATTTGCCAGCATTTGGCCCATATCCCTCTAAACCCTTCCTATTCATCTACCCATCCAGATGCTTTTTAAATGTTGTAATTGTAACAGCCTCCACCACTTCCTCTGGCAGCTCGTTCCATACACACACCACCCTCTGTGTGAAAAAGGTGCCCCTTAGGTCCCTTTTAAATCTTTCCCTTCTTGCCTTAAACCTATGCCCCCTAGTTTTAGACTCCCCCCACCCTGGGGAAAAGACCTTGTTTATT
Source organism: Rhincodon typus (assembly GCF_021869965.1). Taxonomy (NCBI): domain Eukaryota; kingdom Metazoa; phylum Chordata; class Chondrichthyes; order Orectolobiformes; family Rhincodontidae; genus Rhincodon; species Rhincodon typus. The sequence continues at coordinate 5,807,797 of NC_063372.1, forward strand.
TACCCTATCCATGCCCCTCATGATTTTATAAATGTCTATAAGGGGACCCCTCAACCTCCCACGATCCAGTGAAAATAGTCTCAGCCTATTCAGCCTCTCCCTGTAGCTCAAACCCTTCAATTCTGGCAACATCCTTGTGAATCTTTTCTGAATCTTTTTAAGTTTCACAACATCCTTCCTGTAGCAGGGAGACTAGAATTAAACGCAGTATTCCAAAAGTTGTCTAACCAATGTCCTGTACAGCTGTAATATGACCCTCTCAACTCCTATACTCAACGCACTGACCAATAAAGGCAAGCATACCAAATAGCTTCTTCATCGCCCTGTCTACCTGCAACTCCACTTACAAGGAACTATGAACCTGCACCCTAAGGCCTCTTTGTTCAGCAACACTCCCCAGGACCTTACCATTAAGTGTATAAGTCCTGCCCTGGAGCTCCTGGCACAGCCATGACTGCCTCGGAGCTGGTGACTCCATCTCCACTTTCGGAAGCCCTGCTCTAAATATATGATTTATCATCTGAATTAGGTAAATGAACAGGAGTCTCAGATGAAGTTCACTTACTAGCTATGGGGTATTGTGCTCTTCCAGTTCTATATATCATTGACTCCGATCCCGTGGTTACTGTGATCTGTACATTTTGTTGCAGTACTGGTTAATGATTGTGTGTTTCTCCTGTTCAGAGTTACCTATTCCAGCTTCTGCAAGGACTTGCATTCTGCCACTCTCATCGGGTACTTCATCGTGACCTGAAGCCTCAGAACCTCCTGATCAATGCAGAGGGTGCAATTAAACTAGCTGACTTTGGACTTGCGAGAGCTTTTGGCGTGCCTGTTCGCACGTACACCCATGAGGTATGTCGTCCCCTAAATTGAATACAATGATTCAAATGGACAGCAACGTATGAACGTAGAACAGTACGGCACAGTACAGGCCCTTCGGCCCACGATGTTGTGCCGACCTATTATCCTACTAAGATCAAACTACCCTGCTTACCCTACATTTTAATATCCTCCATGTGCCTATCCTAGAGTCGCTTAAAAGTTTCTAAAGTATCTGACTCCACTATCACTGCTGACAGCGCATTCCACGCACCCACCACTCTCTGTGTGAAGAACCTACCTCTGACATCTCCCCTATACCTTCCTCCAATCACCTTAAAATTATGCCACCTCGTAATAGTCATTACTGCCCTGGGAAAAAGTCTGTGGGTATCCACTCTATCTATTCCTCTCATCATCTTGTACACCTCTATCAAGTCACCTCTCATCCTTCTTTGCTGCAATGAAAAAAGCCCTAGCTCTCTCAACCTTCCCTCATAAGACCTGCCCTCCAGTCCAGGCAGCATCCTGGTAAATCTCCTCTGCACCCTCTCTAAAGCTTCCACATCCTTCCTATAATGAGGCGACCAAAACTGAACACAATATTCCAAGTGTGGTCTAACCAGAGTTTTGTACAGCTGCATCATAACCTTGCGACTCTTAAACTCGATTCCCCTGCCAATGAAAGCCAACACACCATATGCCTGCTTTACAACTCTATCAACTTGGGTAGCAACTTTGAGGGATCTATGGACGTGGGCCCCAAGATCCCTCTGTTCCTCCACGCTGCCAAGAATCCTGCCATTAACCCTGTATTCTGCATTCAAATTCGACCTTCCAAAATGAATCACTTCACACTTTTCTGGGTTGAATTCCATCTGCCACTTCTTTGCCCAGCTCTGCATCCTGTCAATGTCCTGTTGCAACCTACAACAGCCCTCCACGCTGTCCACAATTCCACCAACCTTCATGTCATTGGCAAACTTACTAACCCACCCTTCCACTTCCTCATCCAAGTTCATTTATAAAGATCACAAAGAGCAGAGGTCCCAGAACAGATCCCTGCGGAACACCACTGGTCACC
>NC_063372.1:5814702-5840398 GCF_021869965.1 Rhincodon typus
TTTGTATCCAGACAGCCAAATTTCCCTGAATCCCATGCCTCCTTATTTTCTGAATGAGCCTACCATGTGGAACCTTATCAAATGCCTTGCTAAAATCCATATACACCACATCCACTGCTCTGCCTTCATCAATGTGTTTTGTCACATCCTCAAAGAATTCAATAAGGCTTGTGAGGCATGACCTGCCCCTCACAAAGCCATGCTGACTATTTCTAACCAAACTGTGCTTTTCCAAATAATCATAAATACTATCTCTCAGAATCCTCTCCAATAATTTGCCCACTACACAAGAAAGATTGACCGGTCTATAATTCCCAGGATTATCCCTATTCCCTTTCTAAAAAGGGAATGACATTTGCCTCCCTCTAATCATCTGGTACAACTATGGTGGACAGTGAGGACACAAAGATCATCGCCAAAGGGTCAGCAATCTCTTCCCTCGCTTCCTGTAGTAAGCTTGGGTATATCCCATCTGGCCCAGGGGACTTATCTATCCTCATGTTTTTCAAAATTTCTAGCATATCCCCCTTCCTAACATCACGCTGTTCGAGCATATCTGCCTGCTTCATGCTGTCCTCACAAACATCAACATCCCTCTCACTGGTGAATACTGAAGCAAAGTATTCATTAAGGACATTCTCATCATTCCCCTACCTCCTCTGACTCCAGGCACAAGTTCCCTCCACTATCCCTGATTGGCCCTACCCTCACTCTGGCCACACTCTTGTCCCTCACATAAGTATAGAACACCTTGGGGTTTTCCTTAATCCTATCTGCCAAGGCTTTTTCATGCCTCCTTCTAGCTCTCCTAAGTCCATTCTTCAGTTCCTTCCTAGCTAGGGGTATCACTGGATGGGAGCTGTTAATTTTGCTGCAAGTGATGTAATTATTCCCAGAAGATGAGGAGAGGGCAACAGGTGACAGGTTTTAATGGGCAACTAGAGGCTGGAGCTTCTTGTGTTTGATAGTAACCGTGACTGGGGTTGCACCCTGTCAGTGAAATTCCTTTTGCCATTCAGTGGCACAGAGTTTCATAACTCTGTATATTTTTCTGTCCTCGATCCATTTGCTAGTGGCCTTTGAACTCGTTCTGAAATTATTTTTGTTTATCTTGAGTGGCAATCAAATAAAATGAAATGGTCCTTTTTTTAATATGGTGCAGGAGTTGAGCAGCTTTGACCACTGTTCAAAGGTGAGACTTGGACTGTGCTTTTCATGGATGCTGCCTGACCTGCTAAGTATTTCCAGCATTTATGGCTTTTATTGCGAGGATTCGAGCTCAGCTAAGTAGGAGAAATCGAGACCAAGGGAAAACTATTTGTCAAACTGAATGCAACAAAGTGAATCTTTGTTTTCTTAAAGAATGTAGATTGCCTTCATGTGGAAATCTCTGCAATTCCATCATTGAATTTGCATCTTCAAACATTTATTTTCTCCATTGTCAGGGACTGTATTATTGATAAATATCACTGTTTGGACTAAAATGTCCAAAGATCTGTCAGAAGAAAAAAGATGAGTATGAGTTTGAATTGTTTTCTTTTTTGCAGGTTGTCACACTGTGGTATCGAGCCCCTGAGATCCTCTTGGGATGTAAATATTACTCCACTGCAGTTGATATCTGGAGTCTTGGCTGCATCTTCGCAGAAATGGTAACAGATTCTAAAGTTAGTGCAGCTCTGTGATAAGATGTGATTAAACTGAGACATACATCAAAGACACACCCCTTTCTTTAAAAAAAACCTCTTTACACCTCTTCCTGTGTTTCTACAACAGGCTGTACATTCTAGGCAAGACTGAAAGTTATTTACTGGCTTGGTTTTATGATTTGGTAATATGGAAGTGTTGAAGTGGAACTCTTGCTTGTTTTGCCTCCTCACCCACCCCACTGTTGCACTAATTCTTCCCTCCTTGCCAAAATGTCATAAAGCCTCAAATAAATTTTTATCTGGAGAAGATCTGATGTGAATTTCCACTGAGGTGAACATTGGTCCCAAATTAAGAGGAGCAGGAAAAGATTGATCCCACCTTTAATTAACTCAGCCCTGATGATAAATGCTCTCAGGAAACGTGATTTTTCTTTGCATATTCATCAGTTTTTCAATTTAGAAATGCACATTTTCTGTCGTTATATCCATTTACATGAGCTGAAACTTTGGACGTTCTACAGTGAACAAAAGTCAAGAAGTGTGCAGGTAGTGAAAAACCCACTATTTTAGACACCCATGTCTTGACTTTCAGTAGAAAATGAATTGCAAAGCTGCCTTTGGCTTGATCTATGTAATAAGTGATCTCCTGAACCAGGGGTCTTTGTAGAGGCTTGAGAAACAACTTCAGACACTTTTGCACTACAGAATGGTGCAGTCAGCTTCAGGCACGTGAATCTCTACTGGTGCACCCCATATTGTGAAATAGTCCAACTGCCTGATCTCAACAGTTTCGGAAAGCTACAAAGGTATGCAGGATATTGAAGCTGTTTTCAGGAATCTATGTGTAGGAACTGGTTGAAGTGAATTGTATAGAAGTGTTTAAGGGGAAGCTAGATAAGTACGTAAGAATGAAAGGAATGGAAGGATGTTTAAGGGTTGTAAATAACTCCTGAAAACACTTCTGTTTTGGCTGATTGCTAGGTAGATTCTCCGTTTGACTCGTTTGTGACTCACCCAAGAGAAACACTATTTTTACTTGGAATTATTGAGAATCAGAGTGGATAGCAATGGAGCACAGACTGACTGGGACTTTCAGTGGAACTGTTAACAATGTGCAATCTTGACTTAAATATAGAAAGTGTGATAGCCCTGTGGTGAAGGGAGGAGGAAAAGCAGTTTTTCGTCTGATGAATTTATGCAAGATGGCCTGGAGTGTGATGAGATACAAACATGTCTATTCAGAATCATGTTCCCAAAGGAGTCTTTCGGTGTGTTTGATTGCTACCATTTGCATTCAGATGATCTCCTGGCCTCTCTCCCTACACTAGTGCCTGTTTGATCAATCTCATCAGATTTCGTCTTGATGCCATGAGTGGGATATGATGTAGTTCAAAACTTTGCTGCAATAGACTTGGGGAGGATGGGGGTTAGGGAAGGCTAGAATTGAGAAGAAATGTTCGAACCATCGCTTCGAGTCTACAGAGCCGTTTCTCATGTCTATTTCTTTTATCTTTTTTAATCTGATGAATCACTTCAATGTATCCATTTGATTATTTAAATTTTATTATTCAACTGAAAGGCTGTTGGGCGTTTTTTTTCCCTGCCACAATTCCCTTCCACCCCCATTCTTCAGTGGACAGGATAGGACAGACAGATGAATGCTCAGGCCTTGGTCTTTAGCTCCATTAGTTTCCCTAGCACATTTTCTCCAGTGATAGTCATTATATTTATTTCCTCTCCTCCTCTTACTCGATTATTTTAGTATTTTGGAAATGCTGTTAATGTCTTCTACTGTGAAAACTGATTTATTCAATTCCTCATTCCCCATTATTATTTCCCCAGCTTCATTCCTCAGAGGCCTATGTTCACTTTGGCTTCTCTCTTCCTTTTTATTTATTTAAAGAAGCTCTTGATGTTATAGCAAGTTTACTTTCAAAGCTTATCTTCTCCATTTTTTTCATCATCTTTTGGTTTTTAAAATTTTCCCAGTGCTCTGGTTTACCACCAATCTTCCCCAAATTGCATTTTTTTCTCTCAATTTGATGATATCGTTAACTTCCGTGGTTAACCAAGATTGGCTTATCCTCTCCTTCGAATCCTTCTCCCTCACTGAGGTGTATCTTCGCTATGAACATTATATATTTGTCAATGTTCCTCAACTGTCTTTGCGGCTGAACTCCTTTCCCAGTCTACTCCAGTCAGCTCTGCCCTCATTCCTTTCTAATTGCCCTTGTTTAAATTTAACACAGTTGTTTATGATCCAAATTCCTCCCTCTCAAACTGAATGCTAAAGTTTACCATGTATTGGTCACTGTTTCCTTGGGGATCTTTTACTCTGACATCATTACACATCAGCAGATACAAAATAGCCTGATCACTGGTTGGATAAAATGAGGGTAGAAGTTGGGGAACACTAATCATAATCTTTCAGTCTTCCCTGGACTCGGAGGAGGTGCCAGAAGACTGGAGAATTGCAACAATTCTGCCTTGTACAAGGAATGATGTAAGGCTAATCCCAGCAATGACAGACCAGTCAGTTTAACTTCAGTGGTGGAGAAGCTTCTACAAACAGTTAATCAAGATATAATTAGTAGTCACATGGAAAAAAGTGGTTTGATTAGGAAGAGTCAGCATGGATTTCAGAAGGGGAAATCTTGCTGGAGTTGTTTTGAAGAGCTAACAAAGGCTTGTTGAATGTAATGCTGTTGATGTGGTTTACGTGAATTTCCAGAAGGTGCTTACTACAATGCCACACAACAGATTTGTGAGGAATGTCCGTAGGTCATAGTATAAAAGGAACAGTAGTAATGAGGTTACAAAATTAGCTGAGCGATAGGAAACCGAGTAAGGGTTAATGGATATTTTTGGGGATGGAGGAAGGTTTGTAGTGCAGTTCCCCCAGGGGTTGGTATTGGCACCCTTTTCCTAACCTATATTAATGATCTGAATCTTGGTGGACAGGGGACAGTTTCAAAGTTTGCAGATGACATTAATCTTGGGAGAATTGTAGACTGTGAGGGGGACAGTGTGGAATTCCAAAAGGACATTGACAAGTTGGTGGAGTGCATGGATAGGAGGCAAATGAGGCTCAATGCAGAGAAACGTGAGGTGATGCACTTTTGTCATAAGAATATTGGAAGACAATATAAAATAGGGGTACAATTATAAAGGGGTTTAGCAATAGAGGGGCCTGAGTCCACGTGTCCAATAAAAGTAGCAGGACAGATGGAGAGAGCAGTTAATAAAGCATACAGTGTCCTCGGTTTTTATGAATAGGGGCATAGAGTACAGAGCAAGGAGGTGATGTTGAACTTAAAAAAGACATTTGTTAGACCTCAGCTGAGTATTGTGTTCAGTTAAGGATACCACGTTATAGTGAAAATGTGAATGCATTGGAGAGAATGCAGAAGTGATTGACATGAATGGTTCTGGGAATGAGAAACTTCAGATATGAAGATAGATTGAAGAAGTTGGGACTGTTTTCCTCAGATAGAAGAAAGCTGAGAGGAGATTTGCTCGAGGTTTTCAAAATCACAAATGGACTGGACAAAGTAGATAAGGAGAAGCTGATCCCACCTATGTTGATGCATTTTTTAAAGCCCTGCAGTACCTTCAGCTCTCCTTAAAGAAAATGACATTGCGTCTACAGCACAGAAGTGAATCAGTGTGTCTCTGCTGGTACTTGCGTACTGTATGAGCTGCCTCCCACTTAATTTATTTACTTTAACCTCATCAACATGAGTTCTTATTCCTTCTCTATCATGTAACTTCTCCTTAAACACATCTATATTGTTTGCCTCCACTACTCCATGTGGTGGTGTGCTCTGCTCTCTGAGTAAAGAGGTTCCTCCCGAGTTCCTCCTTGGATTTCTTAGTGACTGTTGTATTCATGACCCTTAGTTTTGGACGGAACTCTAGTACCACATGGAGTCTTATGGGATACGGGGAGAAGACAGGAGAATGGGATTGAGGAACCTATCAGCTATGATAGAATAGTGGAGCAGACTCGATAGACCGAATTGCCTAATTCTGTTCCTATGCCTTCTGGTCTTGAGGCGTAGTGAAGGCAAGCAGCAAGGATGCATTTAAGGAGACACTGCGTGTGTGAACTATGACAGCAAGTGTTGGAAGGCTATTCAATTGCAGGACACATTTTCGGCAACTTTGTCCTCCTTGACACTCACGTTTTTCTCCAGCCACTAGACATTCGCAAGGAGCAAGTTTCAATCTGAATCTGTTCTCCCTAATCTCGGCACAGAGGCCAACACTGGCTTCCAAAATCCTTCATGTTTATGTTTATAGATCACGATCTCCACCTTGAACTATCCATGAATAAAACAACCTGAAAGAAACAGCACAACTGAAAAGCCAATCTATTTAAAAATCAGACAGCATGATATTGCATGCAGGGAATAGTAATAAACAGTAATAATTGGGATAGATTTTCCCTTTGCTCTATTTATGGCTGAAGAAAGATCTGCTCACAGTTCACTCTAGAGCACACGTTTATAACCCCACCCTGTGACCCATAGTCGTGCAGTAAAGATCCTTGCTTTGTGCCGTTGAAGTGATCGCCTTCCAACACTTGCTGTCTTGGCTCACACATGAAAAATGGTCACTTGGGCAAGGCAGTGGAGAATGCCTCATCTCTGTGGAACCTGTGCCCAGTAAGAGAAAACATCCCCGCACAAGAATTATGCTTCATTACCTAACCCTGTACTACCACAGATGAGACTTATGCACCCACAGGGAGGGAGGGAAAATTTAGGTTGTGAACTGTTCTTGTGGTAGTGTTCATGGTCCAAGCAATAGATTAAACAGAGCTCCTCTGAATTCTGCTTTCAAATAGCTGCATTGTTTAAATGCGGTGTATGATTCCAGTGTGCTGGGCTCGTGATGTAATGAAACTTGCTCACCCATTTGCCTTAGGATAGAAATTCTTGCCCTCTGTTCTACAAATACATTTGCCTTTTTGTTGGATAATAAGCCCACTGTGTTTTGTGGAATCACAAGCAGTCTGGTGAAGTAGTAATTGTATGTTTCACACTGAGTCTTTTGGAGGGTCGGACTGGGGAAGAAAGGGTTCTCTGTTAATTAAATATTCAAACCAGTTGAGCTCAAGCTGTAACCATTGCATAACCAGATTACTCTGTGCACATTTGCAGTGAATGTATATTTCTGTTATCTGCAAGCTGTGTGTATTATGTAGACCATGTGACCAAACCTTAATTTGCCAGGAGAACAAAAGCACATTGATGGGACCACAGCTGTGTCAGACTTACTAACCTTTCCACATCAGTATCTGGATTTTATCACCCATTGACAAAACCAATACAAAAATTAGAAAGTAGTTCATTGCTTTTTCCAATAAGTTTTTTTTTGAACAGAGCCCTAATAGTGAAACTTTCATTTTGAAGGTGGAGATTGACCCCTGTGTTTGTAGATGGCAGATTCTGCAGCCAAAAAACAAGTATAGTGGGGGGAAAAAAAAGAACTGCAGGTGCTGGAAATCAGAAACAAAAGCAGAAATTTCTGGAAAAACTCAGCAGATTTGGCAACATCTGTGGAGAGAAAGCAGAGTTAACATTTTCGGGTCCAGTGGCACTTCTTCAGAACAGTTCTGAAGAAGGGTCACTGGACCCAAAACGTTAATTCTGCTTTGTCTTCACCGATGCTACCGAAGCAAATATAGTACCTTCGGTCTGCATCAGTCAATCGGTTGCTTATTAATATTTTATTGGATTGCTTCTGTTGACTCATTAGGTAAAATTGTTGCTGTACAAACCATGAAGGCCCTAGGCACAATTTTCTGATCAATCTTGATTGCACTGATTTCTGCTAGGGTAGCAGGGTGTAGGGGGAGGAAGGTGACCATGTGATTAACCTCTGTCTCCCTGCTCCTGTCTTCTGCTGGAACATATGCTTATGTAGTGTGGACAGGGACAAGCTCAGCTTTGATTCCTGCAACTGTGCATGTTTTAATGCTCTACTAACACTGCTGTCTAGGCATGTGCATGTGGTCACTTGGGTGACAGACCAGAGAATAGCTGGTCCTTGTGACTTCAGAACTAGAACAGGAGTGGCACCTTGAGTTCTCATCAATCTTATGCTCCAGATATGGATAGGATACCTGCATGTGAAAGTTCAAGGGAGCACAAGTACAACTGTACAACTCTCAGTTGTGAGTGCATAGGGTGTTTTACTAAAGCAATATTGCCAATTCTGGTTTTGGTTTTGTTTTGTCTTAGATCACGAGGAGAGCCTTATTCCCTGGAGACTCCGAGATTGATCAGCTGTTTCGGATTTTCCGAACACTTGGAACACCAGACGAATCGGTCTGGCCAGGAGTAACCTCCATGCCTGATTATAAGCCCACATTCCCAAGGTGGATTCAGCAGGATCTTAGTAAAGTGGTGCCACCCCTGGATGAGGTTGGCAGAGACCTGTTAGCGGTAAGTCATGAGATATGAGTGCAAGCAGCATGTCATGTGAAGATTTCGAATCGTCAATAACCAGCAGAGTGATCAGATGATCAGTCTGTGAAATTCCATCCAAGACCTCGGGAAGATGAGAAAATTGACAAGGGAATTTCAATCATCTATAGCTCTGGACTAATTTGAAATAGAGGTCAGAGTCCCAGGTTCAGTGAGTTCACACTTCTAACTTTGGCTTTGAAACCAGAGCCACCTCAGAACCAATGGAGATTTCCTCTCCTGCTTAAATAACAGTTTCGAAAAATTGTGAAAATCTAGACTTGATTAACACAAGTATAGAGTTGAGGCAGAGAGAGAAAGACAAACACAGTTTATCATTGAAACAAGCTGGTAGCTTCTATAAAAACCTGACAGCAGACTCTAATTCTGGCCTCTTGAGTATCTCTGATTTTCAATTTCTCCACCATGGTTAGCCATGCCTTCAGCTGCTACAGCCCCAAGCTCTGAAATTCTTTGTCTAAACCTCTCTGCCTCTCTATCTTCCACTCGGATGCTCTTTAAAATCTACCTCTTGGACCAATTTTTCACCATTTGATCTCGTATTGTCTTATGTGGCTTGGTGACTTTTTTTAATAATAGTCCTATGAAGCATTGTGGAGCTTTTTATTAGTTTAAAACCACTATGTAAATATAAAATTGTGGTTGTTCATTCTACTATAAATCAGTGCTTCACTTCTTTAAATCTCTAGCTTTGATCTTTCCCATACTTTTTAGAGTTGTTGCTGAATTTAACTGACCCATTTTGATCCCTCTTTCTTGCAGCAAATGCTTCAGTATGATCCAAGCAAGCGGATCTCGGCAAAGAGTGCCCTGTCTCACCCTTTCTTCCAAGATGTGACCACACCCATCCCTCAACTTCGAGCTTAAAATACAGCTGATCAATTGCTGGTCTGGAAATCCTGAAACGTCACTTGAAAGGAACTGATAAGGCAGTGTCTGTTCATATTGTCATCCAGTCTTTATTGCCAGAAGTGCCAAAGATCCATCTGTTGGTTATTCATATCTCCAGCAGAGCTTTTTATTTAACAAATTCCATATGATTTTTCTAAACATTTAAAATTTAACTTTTTTATCAAAGTATTTTTCACAATCCTTGGAAAAATGGATGATCTCCAGTTGGCTTTCCTCGTGGGACCATCCTTCCGATTTATCATGTCAACACATGGCAACACAAAGAGCCACAATAACTGCATTTGTGCTTTATTTTTCATTCCTACAGTAAGCTGTGATTGTCACCACTCAACCAGAACAGCATTAACAAAGCCCTGGTGAGATCCTTTCATCTAAATGAAAATTACATTTCCACTAAAAGGTCCTAGTGACTCAAATGCAAACCTCCAACTCTGAGCCATACAAACAAGGAGGTCCTAGTTTTGATTCACAGTACAGACTGATTTCATCTAGGGTTGAGATAAAGTTGACTGGGTTAGGGAGAGGGAAATAGCCAGTCACCCCCTTTCCTGGTTGCTGTCTAGTGAACCTTGTTGGCAGTATGGATAGATGATGACAAAGATATGACACTACCTGCAGTTGGATGGTCAGATAGCATTTATTGTCTAGACTGGCATGTGAAAAATGGCCTTTTAGGCAAGGTAGCAGAAATGCCCTGATTGAGTTCAAAGAGAGAGCTGATTTGGGAGAGCAGGAGAAAAAATTTTAAAACTATGGGACAAATTGCTCTGTGTCCATTCTGATGTTGAGTCATGAAGGGCTCTGGTGCTGGATTACTGAAGCTCAGCCAGTGAGCACTGTTCACTCGCCAGTGACACTTGGGTAGGAAGGGAGAACAACAAATCGAATCAGGTTCCTGTTCTTAGTTAGTATTCAGCCGTCTGTTCCAGAAAATGTGTTTTTGCAGATCTCTGGTGAACACGGTGAAGCATGGGTTGGAAGGAAGTTGGGGAGGAAACTGGTCAAAAGGGAAATCACAATTATCAGAGAAAGTGTCAATTATACTTTGTTGTAATGGTATAATTAGATTAATTGGGCATTTTGCCAAGTAGGTTTATTTCCTAGTTGCAGTAGGTAGTTTCTTGTGGCTATTTGGGAAGGTCACTTCAGATTAATGCATGATAATTAAGTAAGCTGAATAATTTAGTATTTGAGACTTTTTGTCTCTTAGAAGAAGCCTGACTGCTGTCACTCAGTCATGCACTGGATGCTGATGGTTATGGGATAGCCTCTGCTGTACTGTAGGTCTTGATGTCAGTCCAATCCATCTGATCCTGTTATTCTTAGTCACAACCCCAGTTGATATGGTGGGACAATTCTAAGACGCAGATATGGATCTACTAGTATTGAACAATACTGGAAGGAAAGCACCAAGCACCAAAAAACAAGGAGGGGATTGATCTGCACAAAAGAAAATGCACAAGCTGATGCTTAGAAACTGAAATTGTACGAAATCTTTGGAGCAAGTGGTTTTTAAATTTGGGTTGCCTCCATTTTAGTTGCGTCTACAATTCCACGAAAGTTGAGTTAGAACTGTGCAGGTTAGAATGAGTGGATACTGTCACTTCAAGACAATATAGCAAAGTGCATTTTTGAACAATTTTTTTGTTTTAATCTGTTATGTATAATTCTAAACTTGGATCTATGAAGGGTTTTTTTAAACAATGTTTTGAGAGTGGATATAAAAATTGTTACCTACATAAGCTCATCTGAACCCTTAGTGGAGTTTAACCAGTGCTTGTCCCGTCTGAATGCAATACAACCACTGTGTTACTCTGGGTTTGAAATGTGGCCAATTAACTCTGCATTAGTAGAAGTTTCAGTGCTGTGAGATCACCTGGCCGGCAGTTGATGGTTTGCACTGGGGATCAGCATTTCTTGCGACACAAACATGGCTTTTGCTTTGCATTGATGGTGGTTTCCAATTATCTCATGGACTGCATAATTTGGGCCTGATGGTCAACAAAACTGAATAAGGTTCTCCCTAAGCAAATCCAATCCAGCAGGTAATTGAGTAATTCAGTGAAGAAACTGTGCTGCCTCTTGGTCTAAATCACCAGGCACCTTTTTGTGTTATCTTAAGAATGCATTAAATGCTTCAAACAAGAAGGAATTATGATAACATGATTATTCGTGTAATCTTACAATGTCTACTATTTAGGAAAGTCTGGGATGCAGCAGTAACGTAATTACTGCTCATCACAGACTTTCACCCTTTCCACTTGTACACCCCTAAAGAAAAACAGAATGAGATCATTGACCCAAATATGCAAAGTAGTTAAAACTTTATGACCCTTTCAGTGACTAAGGGAAACTGCAATGCAGAGGAGAAAAATCCCTGATTCAATCCCTATCCTGCAGTAAGTTAGATAGTGGTGCAACAATGAGCCTCGGTATCCCTTGGTGAGAAAAGAGCATTGCTTTAGTGAACTGTCTCCTGTTCATTATAAAATCACTCCTAGCTATTCACTTGCTCAAGGTAGTCACCTACCTCACACTGTAGTAACTAAATCAATTTCAGACTATAGATTGATATTATAAAAAGCAGAAAAGTGAAGAACAATTGAAATTACATTTATAATTGCAAACTTAATTCTTAAAATGTAAATTGAATAGTTTAAATATTCCATGCAGATAAAAATTGAGCCTATGAACTGTTTGCTTTTAATGTGGGGGTATTACAAATTTTGGATTCCTTGGTGCATGTTTCTGTGATTTTTTTTTTGCCTTTTGGGAGATCCACTATGGTTGGACTGGTGGCTTTGACCAACTTTGCCAAAATAACAGACTTGGTGACTGCTTTGATACTGTCATGAAATTTTGAGTTTGAAGATGAGTTCTATTTAGTCTTTTTTAACGATTCATGGGATTTGCATTTGCCCTGTTTTAACTCTTGTGTAGAAAATTAAAAATATTTTGTTGACTGAATTGTCTGTGTTGAAAGATTAGAAGTTGGATCTGAGATGCTGGATGAACATTTTTTTCTGAGAGCCAACGAGAGGAGGGGGTTTGAGTCGCCCTTTCTTGTGCTTAAAGCTACATGTTTCTTGGCACGTTTGTAATTTGGGCTTCAGTGACCATTGTCAGCTGGATACTCCAATCTGGAAATGTCTTCAAGCATGTCACTCTCTTCAGCTAAACTAGGCAACATGTCTTGAGCACTGTAGGGTCTTGCCAATCAATATCATTTTAATACTTTGTAATTCACAATTACCAGAATAAAGACCTTGTGACTTCTTCATAATTTTTAATCTCTCAGTAGTTAAAGCTGAAAATGTTCGAATGATTTAGCAAGTCCATTCTTGCCGTGCCTGCCAGTTACAGAAATGTTTTATGGACTCCAGAAATAAGATAATTTTAGTTTCATTTTGTTTTGTTGAAAATTTATCTTATTTTATTTGTCTTTTAAATATAAAATAAAAGTGTAAAATTGTGGTTCTGTTGACAACATGGGGACACTCCAGTGTAATCCTTCATGGAATGGAAACAACATGCTGGAAACACTCAGGTTTGGCAGTATCTGTGAAAAGAGAAACGGCATTAACCTTTCTGGTCAAACGACTTCTTAGAACAGCAAACACTGTCCTTAGACCTGTGCTTCACAAACTTTTTCCTGCTGTAACCCCATTTTGAGGCTTGAATATTGTCATGACCCTTCAGTGTGAGAGAGAGAGAACCTGTTAATAACTTCACTGGATCTCCATAGCAGACATTACTGCTTACGGATTTTGTGAACCCATTTGAGGTCCTGACCCCCACTTTGGAAAGCCCTGCGTTACACACTCCTGATTGTTTGTTTGAAAACCTCAAATTATAAAATAATACATCCTAGGAGGAGGTCATTCAGCTCCTCATGTCTGCAGCAGATGGATCAGCACACAGCCTCCAGACATTTGTGTATCCTAGTACAGACAGATTTGGATGGATTTATTATCCTTCTGAGTAGATGATATTGATATTATTTTGAATTTTCTTTAATACACAAAGCTTTGATTTTGCATTGTGTGCTCATCACATGAAGATTGTTCCCCATTCTTGCCTCTAATCACAGACTCCACAAAGCAGTAAATGTTAATATCAAAGTAGGTCCTGAAACCCTGTCACCGTAGGAAAGGTTGACACTGGAGTTGTTGATTAAAAATAGAGTCCCTGAAATTTCATGTGTTGAATTGTGCTGCATTTGTACTAATGCAGCAAGACTTACACTTATTGACTGCTGAACTGAATTTTAAAAGTTGCATTTATGGAAGTATTTTTCCCAACTGCTGGATGTCTCAAAGTGCATTACAGCCAATGAAGTACTTTTTAAAAAAAAGTGTCATCACTTGTAGGAAACGATGCAGGAGATATGCACACCGTAACAGTGACGAGATAATGTTGATTGAGTCTGCTAAAATCTACTGGGTCAGTCTATTTATATAGACTGCTTCGTTTGTATTAAATGAGATTCACGCTGGGATGATTGGAAATCAGACAGCATTTTTTTAAAAACTGCAACACTGACTGAAGATTGCAACTTTAAGCTGGGATAGCAATTTATAAATAGGCAAGTTGACAGTTCAGAAGCTGCATGGGTGCATGTGATTTTTGTCCCACTTTTCAAAAATGCCTTTCCTTGGAGGACCTGCCAAATGAAGCACAAATGAAAATCTTACATGTTAATTGAGACCGACCTCCAAATCCTCCTTGAGGTTCAGTAGAGACCGTTGGGTCTGGTGAGTGTTGCAAAAAAATTTCCTTGAGCTATAATGGGGGTGGGTCACCTATACTGAGTGTAAACTCTTAAACCTGCAAACTAGTGCTACAAAAAGTTCAATGATTTGATCAGAGCAGGGAAAGTAACAGACTATTTTTTTTCCTTAATGGAGCACCAGCACAATCGTAACCCTCAAGCCCCAACAACTGCGCAACATTTTTTTTCAAATGTACTCTGGTAATATACAAATCTGACAGGATATGTTACTATATCCCCAAACAGTAGCTGCCTGATCTCAATGCTACTTCGGAGAAACTTGTGCACAACACTACTAATAAGAAGCAGGGCACTGAAACAGGGATCGCCAATATTATGGAGTTTCAGATTGATATTTTCCATCTGATGGAAAATCACTAACTTGAACGTTAACTTGGTTTTTCTCTCCCCCGATACCACCTGATCTCTTGACTATTTCTAGCTTTTTTTTATTTCTTGCACTGTCATTTCTGGCCACTTGATGGCACTGGTTCAGTGCTTATTGCTCACTTCCAGGATAATTTTGTATTTTTGAAAAGCACGACAATGAAAGTGTTTCTGAGATTTATCCAACCATGTAAATGAAAATTAACCAATTACTGGGATTTTTTGGAGGCTGAGCTGGACAAGCTGAAAATGCTGCAGAAATTTAATTTGAATGCTGTCATCAGGTACCCTTCTATATTTTATCAAATACTGTAGGCTCTACAGAGGATTGTTTTGTAAAGTAGTTTTCAGTTTTATATAGTCTCATTTGTGTTCAAATAACTTGCATTTATAACTTAATTTTGAAGAATAATTGATGTATTTTCAAGAGTTTTTTTTCACAGCCTCAGGACATCCCAAAGGACCTTATGGCCACTGAAGTTCTTCTGAAGTGCTGATGCTGTATACACACACCAGTGATTTTGATCAAAGCAAGGCCCCACAAACAGCAATGAAATAAATGATTAGCATCATTTCTGGTGAAGCTGGTTGGGGATTAAATATTGTCCAGGGCACAGGAAAGCACTCCGTATGCAGTGTGCTGATTTTGTCTCAAGGTTAATGAATTGTCTGGGGACATTTTTGATTTCTACCATGGTAAATTTAATTTTAATGAATCAGATCAAATAAGAAATAAAATGCTAATATGAATAAAGATGACTGTGTACCTGCTGGGTTATGATATACATCCATCTGGTTCCTTTAGAGAAGGAAATCTGGCTCCTCCCCTAGTCTGGCCTGCATGTGACTCCAGGCACTCATTAATGTAGAGATAGTGGGAACTGCCAATGCTGGAGAATCTGAGATAACAAGGTGTAGAGCTGGATGAACACAGCAGGCCAAGCAGCATCAGAGGAGCAGGAAAGCTGACGTTTCGGGTCTAGACCCTTCTTCAGAAATGGTTCATTAATGTAGTTTGACTCATAACTGGCTTCTGATATAGGTGAGCAAGTTACTCCATTGCATTCAAGAAGGCATCTTCTACCATGACTTTTGCCAAAGCAATAAGGAATGGGCAATAAATGTTGGTTTTTTTCCATGTGATTTGCATATTCTGACTATTTAAAGAAAACCTCTCCATTCCCCATTAAATAGGGGGTGTGGGATCTTTTACAGCCACCTGAGAGAGAAAACAGCATTTGGTTTAACATCCCATCTGAAAGATGGCGTCACTAACAGTATGGTACTCAATGTACTGCTGACACTTGAACATTGAAAAGCATTCTGAAATGATTCGTAGCGATTATATAGTTAGACAAAAAGTTATACTAAGGCACAAAGTCTGATATTGAGCAAAATAAAAGTAAGTTGATTTGTTTTACACAACACTAGATCATCAGGGCAATATAGCGAGAGATAGAAGAAAGCAGATGTGCTAACCATGTGTAAAGATAATGTGTGTACAGATCAATCTATAAATAAAGAATTCTTACAGAAGGTTCCACAGACTCAAACAACATTCCTTTGGGAATCTAAAGAGGCCCAAACCCTCAAACACAAACAAAATGAAGTGGCAGTGGGAAAGGCAAACAGAGCAACAATATCAACAGTTGAAGTGAACCTCATGGTCAAGAAAAACAACTTTTGGAAGACTCACCAAGATTTCAGGGATAGCGCAGGAGAACACAGAGGGTTGGAAAACAGACCCAGAGACAGGATAGCTGTGAGCAATGCCTGAAGCCATGTGCAGTGGGACAAACTAACAGAAGCAGAAACAGCTCCAAGGCGCAAGAGAAGCATGGAGGCCAAGCCACCACTCCCGGAAACATGCCAGGAAATTGAGGGGCAGTACCAGAAAGAAAACATTCACTGGGTACAGAACTTCTTCAGGGTTAGATAAGAAAGAGCAGGTCAGTACATTATGTTATGCTGTAGGAACCAATGCTAATGGTGTCTTTGAGTTTGCAGTATTGTATCAAGACATTTTATGGGCATTCGATGCATGTTTTGGTGTTCAGCAAACTTTAGTTATTGAATGGGCAAAGTAAAGGCCAGGAGAAGGCACAGATTTGTTCATTAAGGACATTCACAGACTGGCAGAGAATTGTACTTATGAAAGTTTTAAGGTAGAGTTGATTTGCAACTAGATCATAGGCAAGGTGGCAGATGAGACCTTGTCAGACCTTTTACAAGACAGGAAAGATTTAGCCTGAGAGAAAGCAGTGCAAATCGTTAGGCAACAGAACTGGGTATTCATCTGAGGGGAAATTGATACACTATGGGGAAAATAATTAAGCAAGGTGATTCAGATAGTTGGCAGCAAAGGAGAAAGCACACGAAAATTGTAGCCCACCATAACGGGGGGATAAAAGCATACCATATGCCATTTTGAAGTCTCATGTGATGGGAATGAACCACACAAACATGAAGAATGTCCAGCAGAGGGAGCACAGTACCAATACTGTGGAAGAGTAAGTAATTTTAAAACAGTAGTTGGTTCAACTATAGCACGTGTTCCAGCAACGTGAATTGGCTATAACATGACTGACGAATAGCGAGAACGCTATTTCTAAAACGCGAACTTGTGTTGGCTATAAAGTGATTCCATCAGTGCGCGGAGGAGTATGCGTCGACATCACATGATCGTTTCGCAGGCTTTGTCCAGAGCATGCACAATGTTAGAGTTTCTGCACCAGCATCACACGATCATTTCGCAGACTTTGTCGTGAAGCGCGTTCTGTGAGAGGTACAGTACTCCGTGATTTTCAAGTTTGATTTTTGCAAATTCTGCCATGTTACCCACAAAAATGCGGGGACAAAATGACAAGAATGTTAGCAAGAAGTGTCCTTGTGATAAATTTGCAGGTGGTGAACGTAACGTAAAGGCTATAACACTGGAAGAGAAGCTAGTTGTTATAAAGAAGCTTGGGGAGATGGAGCAGCTGGGTGTAGATAGAAGATCAAACGAAAAAACGATCTGGGTACACCTTTCTCACCATAAAAGAGAAAGCCTTATCAATTTATAAAGATCTAACAAAAAAAAAGCTGAAAATCCTGCAGATGTGCCTACCTTCAGTGCTAGCAGTGGCTGGTTTGCTGGTTTTAAGAACCGCTATGCTTTTCATAACATAAAGTTACGTGGCAAAACAGCCAGTGCAGATGAGGAGCATGTGATGGCATTTTCTCCCATAGTGAAAAAATTAATTGACAAAGAAGGCTACAACTTAGATCAAATTTTCAATTTGGTTGAGACAGGTTTATACTGGAAACAAATGCTTGTATTCTATGAATGAAGCACATGCTCCAGGCTTTAAGTTGGCAAAGGATCATATGACTGTGCTGCTGGGTGCCAATGCCCGTGGAGACTTAAAGCTTAAGCCTGTGGTGGTGTACCACTCTGCCAATAAGCGAGCTTTGAAAGACTACCTTAAGTCTATTCTGGGCGTCTAGTCAAGCAAAAGAAGTTGGATGATGGGGCAACTTTTTTCTGACCTTGTTGTTGATGTTTTGGAAGATGTTTTTATAAGGTACTGCAGGAAAAGAAAATTGGATTTCAAGATTCTCCTAATCCTGGATAATGTGCCAAGCCATCCTCAGACCATTGGTGAGCTTTCTGAAAACATCAAAGTGCTATTTCTACCCCCAAACACAACTTCTCTCCTTTCACCCATGGACAAGGGTGCAATAGCAGCTGTTAAAGCTTATTATTTAAGGCGCACATTTAAGAGGCTGATTGCAGCCACTGAGGGGGATAAGGACAGTGTTCTTCAATTTTGGAAGAGCTTTAACATCAAGAATGCAATTGACATTATCGTGGAGGCCTGGGGTGATGTCAGTAAGGACTGTTTGCATCCAGTTTGACAGAAGCTTCTCCCAGATTTTTTTCAAGATTTTAAAGGCTTTGATCCGTCAGAGGAGCTCCCAAGAATCAAAGAACATTGAGTTGATCTTGCAAAGCAAGTTGGATTTGAAGAAGTGGAGAGTGATGGTGTTGAAGAGCTGCTTGAATCCTGTTGTGGAGACCTCTCTACAGCTTGATCGACAACAACTTGTCTCGTCGCTGAGGGGGAAGTGGAAGCTGGAGATGAAGAAGGTGAAGTCCAGGATGCAGCAGCACAAGGGCTTTCCACTTCTGTTTTGTCTTCTATTCTGAGGGAAATTGAGAAGCAGTTGTAGCTCTTAGAGGACAGTGATTACAATGCAGAACGCAGCAGGGTAGCAGTTTGTAAAATAAGACCTTATTTGGACCCTATGAACAGCTTCTTCATGATAGAAGAGAAAGGGTAAAGCAGCAAAAACTGGATGTCTTTTTTAAGCCAACCCCCAAGAAACAGTCAGAAGACAATGAACCACAGCCATCCACGTCTGCATTAACTATTTTTCACCCTAACCCTGCAACCATAACTGCACCTGAAGGTGATGATGATGACGACGACGACCCTCAGTCCCTGCATTAAAAACAGAGCAACCTTAAAACTTCCTCCCCCATCAAGTCATCTTGACATTTTTTCAAGGTACATTGTTAAATTTACTTTTATTTCATTATTAGATATGAATTAAAGATTTAGTCAAACTGTGCTATCCTTTGTGTTAGGCTTTTGAGTGATTTTTGAGCGATTTTGAGTGATATTTTTTGGTGATCTGCCCCTAACCTCACTTTTCCCATAGGCCCCATTATTTCTATAGCGCAATTTTCTATAATACAATGTTGCGCAGGAATGCAACTATCGCGTTGTAGCAGAACCAACTGTATTGTTTGAAAATATACACAACTGGAAAACAAAGGGAGAACTCTTTAAAAACACATTTTTTAGGAACAATTAATGATACAGGTAATAAATATTGGAGTGTCAAACTAGAAGTAAATGGATTCTCCTCCCCCGCATGTTTAAACTACGTACAGAAAATGGTGTTTTGCTATTGGACGCATTTAATGTGAACACGCATGTGCTCTGTCACAACCTGGACGTCATGGAAGAAAATGGTGCTGCTAGAAGTGTGTAATATGAATAATTGCATTGAGGATAAATGACAGATGAGACAGAGGAAGTGGGTGCAGAAGCACTTGTTACTCTGGGTTTGACCTCATGCCTGCAGGTAGGCCCCCACTCTCACAAGGCTAGAGAGGGCAGACGTTCCTGCTGCCAGCCTTCCACCCTCTCACCCCACCCACCAAACCCCCTTGGTTCACAGCATGTACGGTGGCCTTACTGCATTATGTGCAATCACGAATCACTCTAGATCAGATCTACTTAATTAGTTCAAATAACATCCATGAAATTACAAGATCCCAGATAAAGATCATTGAACGTAAAAGCCTAATTCACTGGCAAAGCTCTGATGTAAGGGAAGAATATTCTTGGAATCTCTGTCATTCAGAATTGAGAATATTCTCTACACAGCAGAAAGGCCTGCTTAAAGTTCAGATTAACTTGTGAAGTCAATGAAATTGCTGATGCTGAGCAAACAACTATATTTCAGTGAGTTTACAAAATTGTTTTCAGAGCAGAGAAAATTAAAGACTGAATATCCCATCACCTACAAGATGATGCTAAACCAATTTGCTTATGCATGCTGAGGACAGTCTTGGGCAAAATTTAAGATAAGAAATAGAAAATAGACTACAACAAGGAGTAATTTCAGCAGTTACCATGCCAACAAGATGGTATTCCAGTACGGTTAGGTTTCCAAAAAATATATTTCAATAAGAATCTGCGTAGATTTAATGCAGTTCAACAAAGCAGTGGAGCATGAATTCACCTGATGGCTTCAATCGATGAAAGTCTGGCAAAATTTGCCAAGAGCACCCTATGCATTAAACTGGATGCTAACAGTGGATTTTGACAATTACCTCTGGATGAGGACTCCAGAAAGTTAACTGCATTGATTACACCTTTCAGGTATTATTGTTTTAAAAGAATACCTTTCAGAATTGCACTCGTCCCAGAAATGTTTCAGAGAACAATGTCCAATACATTAAAAGAACTCAACTATATAAAATGTCATTAAAAAAATGAAAGAACAGGGTTGAAAGGGGTTGAACTGTAGGGAAAGGCTGAATAGGCTGGGGCTATTTTCCCTGGAGCTTTGGAGGCTGAGGGGTGACCTTATAGAGGTTTATAAAATCATGAGGGGCATGGATAAGGTGAATAGTCAAGATCTTTTCCCCAGGGTAGGGGATTCCAAAACTAGAGGGGCATAGGTTTAAGGTGAGAGAGGAAAGATTTAAAAGGGACCTAAGGGGCAACATTTTCACGCAGAGGGTGGTACGTGTATGGAATGAGCTGCCAGAGGAAGTGGAGGAGGGTGGTACAATTACAACATTTAAAAGGCATCTGGATGGGTATATGAGTAGGAAGGGTTTAGAGGGATATGGGCCGAATGCTGCTAAATGGCACTAGATTTATTTAGGATATCTGGTTGGCATAGACAAGTTGGACCGAAGGGTCTGTTTCCATGCTGTATATCTCTATGACTCTGTGGCTCTTCAACTGCGGATGCTGTAAATCAGAAACAAAAACAGAAATTGCTGGAAAAGCTGAGCAGGTCTGGCAGCATCTGTGGACAGAAATTAGAGTTAACGTTTTAGCTTCCTCAGTTCTCACCCAAAACATTAACTCCGATTTCTCTCCACAGATGCTGCCACACTTGCTCAGCTTTTCCAGCAATATCTGTTTTTATTTCAGAAATAAGTTAGCTTGTTTAAGTTTGACTTCTGACTTTGTCCACCCCAGCACCTCCACATCATGTTTAAGTCTGTTTAAGGGTCTCAGGAAGAGATATTGACTAAAGAAATAGCATTAAGTGAATGCAAAGGTTTGCTGGAAAGAAACCGAGTACAGCCATGCCAACGGAACTTTAAATTGCAGGCTTTTGTGAATATGTTCTATGACTGACTAGCACAATAGAAATAAAATGTATGGTCTATCAAGCCAGATTTCACTCTGGGATCTGACTTGTCCAATAGTACCACTAGCTGGGATCATAACGAAGCCACTAAAATCAATTTCTGAAGAAGGGTCCCGACCCGAAACGTCAACTTTCCTGCTCCTCTGTTGCTGCCTGGCTGCTGTGTTCATCCAGCTCCACACTGTGTTATCACTGAAATCACAGAAAAGCTATGAGAATTTTCTCACCTAGGAATGTCATAGAAATTCAAAGATTCCTTGGTATGGTGAATTTATTGGGCAAGTTTCTACCAAACTTGGCAGAGGTTAATAAGCCTTTGAAACAGCTTTTAAAATAGGTTTGTCAATGGTGCTGCAACATCGACAAAGAAAGTGCTTTCAAAAAATTTAACAACTTCTGATCTCTTCAGAAATCATAGCAACTATCATCCAGGTTTACCGAATATAATAGCTATAGATATGTAATCTACAGAATTGGGGGCAGCGCAACTTCAAATGCAGGAAAATGGAAACCACGCACAAGTTTAATATGCCACTAGATCACTAACAGAAACAGAACAGTATTACACCATGATTGAGAAAGAAACTTTAGCAGTAACATGGCATATGAAGGTTACACCTCAAAATTGAAACCAACCATAAACTCTGTCTTCTGATCACAAAAGAAATCGCCAAGATGCTGCCTAGAAGTCAGTGGTTTAGGTTAAAATTTGTGAGGTATGATTCAATTACTGAGTACGTCCAAGGGAAGTACGAAACAACAGCAGAAACTCTCTCAAGGATACCATCAAATGGAACAGAACAAAAGGTTAAACCTTAGTATTGAGGAGCTTGAAGCCTACACTTCAGAGGTTACTAACCACTTACCAGTTACTGAAAGGAAGTTGTCAAATATACAAGAAGCCCAAAGGTAGGATGAAGAAAATATTCAAATCCAGAAATATGGTCTAGAAGGATGGCCAAACTATGTACCTAACAATCCAACACTGCCCCAGTACCTCGTACAGCACAAAAAAAACCTGTTTTTGATGACTTGCTAGTCTTTAACAAGACCATAAGACATCAGAGCAGAAGTAAGGCATTCAGCCTATTGAGTCTACCTTCCCATTTCAACAAGATCATGGCTGATCTGCTAATCCTCAACTGCACTTTCCTGCCTTTTCCCGAAGCTTTACTCTGTATCTAACCTGTTGCCGTACCTGTCCTGCAATTCCTTAAACACTAAAGTGCCAAGTTGAACTTGTACCACCTAAGTGCCAGGCAGAGACCATTTCCACTAAGAGAGAAGCTAACCATCTCCCCTTTATCTTCAGTGTCATTACCATTGCTGAATTCCCACTGTCGACATCCTGGGGGTAAAACACTGACTAGAAGCTTAACTGGACCAGCCATATGAACACTCTGGCCACGAGATCAGATCAGAAACTGGAAATTCGGCAGTGAGTAACTCACCTCTTGACTCCTCAAAACCATCTACAAGTCAGGAGTGTAATCATGCATACACACTCTTCTCTTGACAAGTTTGAGGCAGGGATGAGGAGAAATGTTTTTCACAGAGGGAGATTGATCAGTGGATTCCCTTCTCCAGAAAGCAGTGGAGGCTGGATCATTGAATATTTTCAAAACTAATTTAAGTAGCTTATTGATTGATAAGACAAATAGGTGGTAGACAGGAAAGTGGAGTTAGTGCCACAATCAGATCAACTGCGACCTTATCAAATATTGGAGCAGGTTCAGAGACTTAGTCCTGTTCCTAATTTCTATGTTCACATATAATGAATGTTCATGAGTACAGACCCAACAACACTCAAGAAAAGTGACACTATCCTGGACAAAGCAATCAACTTAATTGGCACCCGTCCATCATCTTAAAATATATTCCCTCCATCATCAGTCCAAACTTGTAGTAGTTTGTGCTATCTAGAAGATGCATTGCAGCAATTTGTCAAGCCTCCTTTGACAGTACCCTCCAAATCTACAACCACAATCATGTAGAAGGACGAGGGCAGCAGACAAATGGGTAGTTCCTTCGCTGTCACAGGATTGAAATCCTGCAACTCCCTTCCTAAGAATGCTGTGGGTGTGCCTACAGCACATGGACTGCAATGGTTCAAGAAGGCACTCACCAATTTAGAGATATACAATTACTACTGCTAGTGAAGACTAAATTGCATTTTAAAAATTACAAATTATTATTGTGTATTCTATACAAATTGCCTGTCATAGACTCATTAAATCCTTACAGAGTGGAAGCTTGGTCCATTTGGCCCATCAAGTCCATACCAACTCTCCTAACAGCATACCACCCAGACTCACCCCATCCCCAAGTTTCAATCCACTTAACGCGCACATCTTTGGACTGTGGGAGGAAACCGGAGCACCTAGATGCTAATCACTGAGCCACCGTGACACCCCATGTTTCCCTACATTACAACAATGTTTAAAATTCAAGAATGTTTTCTCAGCTGCAAAGAATTTTAGGTTTTCCTGAGGCAGTGAAAAACATTATAGAAATTCAAGCTCTTTCTTAAGTGACCCCCAAGAGATGGAAATGTATTCACATAAATGCTGCAAGTTTGGTCGAATTGAAATTATTACTAGGAAATAGCGATATTCTGTCTTGTTAAATCTAACAACAGGAATTTAAATCAATCATTCGGTATTGCGCTTTGGGCCTTCCTGAGAAACCTGAGGGCCTTCATGTATATTATTATGATATATTAATTGCGCTATGCAAAAAATGCGAAGCATATATTTTCCAATTATAGAAGTCAACTCTGACCTCATTGTTTTCTGTCACCTGATGTCAAAGAAGGGGCAACCAACTTAACCGGACTACAGGAAGTCCCGCCTTCACATATATCGCCTTTCTGATTGGTTCACTTACCATATCACCTATTCCTAAAATCATTTGGCCAGTGGTCGGAATTTTCTGTTAATCACCTGGAGCTCCTATCGCTATTGGTCATCAACGTGGCTCTACCCGCCTTCTTTTGTCATTGGTGGAAGTAGCTGTCAATAAGGATTGTCAGCTTTTTATTCAATTCCTGAACAGTCAATCAACTTACGCAGGCGGCTGTGGTCCAGACTTTTGGCTAGGTCTCCAGTTCTTGCGACACTATTAAAAAAAAAAGCTTGCGAACTTGAAGGCGTCTTGAAGGTAAAACAAAAATCTGCTTCTAGTCATCATTGTTTGTAAATGACCTATCCCTAATAAAAGGTAAATGTAGGGTCTTCCCAATTGAAGGTTCTATTTTCCACAAAATGTTTTGCTGAGTGTTTTCAAATGGGTGGGTAGAAGCCGACTTCAATATTTCTATCCGAAGACCAGATTTTAACCACCACCACCACCCCACCCCACCCCAAAGTACCCCCAAGTATGGCATTGATGTTGTCAGTCGATGGCTAGTAACTTAGAGCAGCGTTGGTTTTTTTTTTTTTTTTTGTTTTTTTTTTGAAGCAAGCCTTGATCCTTTTTGCTCTTGAGATCTCGTTTTGTTTTTGTAGGAGGCTAAAATAGCGTTCTGGACCATATTGCTAGTCTCCCCTATTGAAGTTGAGGACCATGTCATAGAGCTAATAACACCGCAATGTCCAATGCAACGCAACACCCATCTTCTAGTGCTTCTGTGTGGGACAGTGTCTTCGGCGTGATGTCACTGAGTGCTCAGCCCACTAGTCTCTGTCTCACACATATAAATCAATCCGATGGCCCAAGACTATCTTTTCAATTAATTCAACTGAAAACAAACACGATAAATTGCCAATAGAGAGCCATATACACTGAACTTTTTACCTATTTTTCAAGTATAATCTGAGTAAACTAATTTACTTGCGAGTGTCTCTTATTCACCAGAAGTGGAGTTAGAGGAAAGAGAAACAAAACTAAGAGTGGGCCTAACAACCTCTGTGAAGCCAAGATGCTGTTTCCCTCCACAAATGCCAAATGTCTCCTGTCTGAATGTTTCCAGCACTTTGCATTACCAATAGTTTGCATTCATTTAAAAGTTCCACTAACTGATGCAAGCCGCAAAAAAAGTTGCATGCAAGTGGTTCTCTTATTTGATAGAATGTATTGTTTCACTTGTGGCTTCTGGGCTTTTGGAAGGAAAGCAAGCAATTAATTTAGTTTGAAGTGGATAGTTCCAATGAAGTGCAGTTGATTGCTCCATAATTTTCAATTTGAGTTAAGCAGCCAACAGGAGTGTCAATACTTTAAGCTTTTACTCTTCCCTTTTCTGACTGGCTTTGTCTTGATTCTTGGACATGGATGTACTTGGACTAAGTTTTCCCCTTGTTTAGTGGTTTTGCTTGCGGGGTGGGGGGTAAAGTATGGGCTGGCTGTTTATCTCACTGTGTGCAGACTTTCTTCAGTTCAAAAGTACTTTCATGCACACTCCATTTAATGGTGGCTGGCTGGCTGATCCAGTGCAAGCCACCATTGATCAAGCTAGAACCTCTGCTCTAATCTGATCAGTTCTAGGTGAGACCCACAACTTTCCTCAGTGAAAGAGCCAAAAGCCCCTCGTCCTCACGTAC
>NC_063372.1:5840498-5841050 GCF_021869965.1 Rhincodon typus
CCCAGGCCCCAAGAAGACTTTCCACATCAAGCAGATGGTCACCTGCACATCTGCTAATGTGGTATACTGCATCCGCTGTACCCGGTGTGGCTTCCTCTACATCGGGGAAACCAAGCGGAGACTCGGGGACCGCTTTGCAGAACACCTACGCTCGGTTCGCAACAAACAACTGCACCTCCCAGTCGCGAACCATTTCAACTCCCCCTCCCATTCCTCAGACGACATGTCCATCCTGGGCCTCCTGCAGTGCCACAACGATGCCACCCGAAGGTTGCAGGAACAGCAACTCATATTCCGCTTGGGAACCCTGCAGCCCAATGGTATCAATGTGGATTTCACAAGTTTCAAAATCTCCCCTCCCCCCACCGCATCCCAAAACCAGTCCAGCTCGTCCCTGCCTCCCTAACCTGTTCTTCCTCCCACCTATCCCCTCCTCCCACCTCAAGCCGCACCTCCATCTCCTACCGACCAACCTCATCCCGCCCCCTTGACCTGTCCGTCCTCCCTGGACTGACCTATCCCCTTCCTAACTCCCTACCTACACTCACCTTT
>NC_063372.1:5841150-5848134 GCF_021869965.1 Rhincodon typus
CCCTTCCTAACTCCCTACCTGCACTCACCTTTCCTGGCTCCATCCCCGCCTCTTCGACCTGTTTGTTTCCTCTCCACCTATCCTCTCCTCTATCCCTCTTCTATCCGCCTCCCACTCTCTCCCTATTTATTTCAAAACCCCCTTCCCCTCCCCCTTTTCTGATGAAGGGTCTGGGCCCGAAGCGTCAGCCTCTCTGCTCCTATGATGCTGCTTGGCCTGCTGTGTTCATCCAGCCCTGCACCTTGTTGTCTCAGATTCTCCAGCATCTGCAGTTCCTACTATCAGCTGTTCTATCAAGTCTGAATTAAGTAAAACCTCTAGGGGAAAATTGGGTTTTGTCAACCTTGACTTGACTGCTCTTATGCAAGAGACTGTTGCACTGGGGGGAGCGTAACGATTATTGGGGTGGGGAAAACCAATTCAAATGCCTGCAATTAGGCCAAATATAAAATTCTTCAACTATTAATCACTTAATGCAATGGTGAAGCAAACTGTCATTGAACAAAAAAAATGAAACAATTGTCTATACTACTTGTGCAGAAATTTTATTTGTAATATGCTCAAACTGCATTTCATTGCTTTTTCTGGAGGTTTTATTGAGCTAAAGAGTCCTTAATCTGTTATGAAGCATAGGGCCCTTCCAATATGCTACTTTTGTATGCTTTTCTTGCCTGGCTGCCCCTGTGGCTCAATTCATTCCAGTTGAATTCTGGTAATACCATGCTTTTAACTAGAGAACTTGGTGTTTACCCTGAACGTTCCCCGGTCTGTTGTTGGTTTTTTTTTAAGGCTTCTAGTTTCAGAATTGTGTTCTGCCTGTAAACCCTAAATTCATCTCATCTAATCTAGTATTAGAGTCCAAGAATTCTATCTACTTGCACTTTTTGCACAGGATACACCAGCAAGTAAATCAAACATTCCAGACCCTGAGAGAGATCTGGATAACTTAATGCTGGTATTAGGTGTAAACCTGAGTTCAGAATTGAACTTCAAATCTGGTTAGGCTTCCACAGTACATCTCTAATGTGGAAAAAGACATCCCATATTGTGCCTGTTTTTGAAGTTAATTTCCATCCTGTTGTCATTGCTAACTTGGCAGTCTGTGGACATTGGGTTTGGAATCCACTGGGAACAAGAGTTCTCATGCTATGGCTGTAAAGGTTTTTTCATCCCATCACTGAAGACTCTGAAGTTAACAATCTGCAGCTAACCTCCTGTTATAGCCAGGTGTTTACTTGACTTAAACTTCAGTTAATAATGCTTGATGTTTGAACCCTGCTGTGGACTAACATGATCCCCTGGTGGTATTTAAGGTTTATTCAACCTGGGAAGCTTTATTGGTCCACACTTGACCAGTAAACACTGATCACTCACCATCTCTTTGGATTGCTTTCATGAGTGAATTTTAATTCTTGAACTCCAGTAATAGCCATTGTACATGACCTTAAACTTGATTCTATAAACTGTAGTCAGAAGTTTCAGTGCTTTCATCTAGTGACTGAAAAGTTTAGTGGCTGAACCTTGTTTATAGTTATGTGGTTCATGGAGAATTTTGTAAAGTTGAAGTATTAAAGAATGAAACCTCCCAAAAGTGACTTGTCATTCTTTGCATTTCCAATATCCCCTTTAGTTTCACTATTGTCCCAACTTTTTTCTTGCACCCTTGTTGCTTAATCCAAGCCAACTGTTAATGTTGTCAGTGTGTGGGAGTTGGTGCTGTTACTCATTTCTCATGAAATAGAAATGTCTGTTTACACAAGGTGAGCAATCTTTAATACACCTTTTCACTTGAGTCATGGTGCTTGGCCAATGTAAGAGTTGCTGGGAGGATCTGTTAAGTCATCAAAAAACAGGTATGTGATGGGTCTAGGCCTGAAACGTCAGCCTTTCTGCTGCTTGGCCTGCTGTGTTCATCCAGCCCTGCACCTTGTCTCGTGTGATGGCACAGGCTTGTTGAGTTTCAGTAATGCTACTTTTTCCCCCACTTGTAATCTTCCTAGTGGCGAAGCAGTGTTCAAACTTGTGTAAAGAACAAAGAAAATTTACAGCACAGGAACAGGCCCTTCGGCCCTCCAAGCCTGTGCTGATCCAGATCCTCTATCTAAACCTGTCGCCTATTTTCCAAGGATCTGTATCCCTCTGCTCCCTGCCCATTCATGTATCTGTCTCGATACATCTTAAATGATGCTAGCGTGCCTACCTCTACCACCTCTGGCAACACGTTCCAGGCACCCACCACCCTCTGCATAAAGAACTTTCCACCATCTCCCTTTAAACTTTCCCCTCTCTCCTTGAACTGTAGGGTAGCTTGATCTTAGTAGAATAATAGGTATAGCTTTCAGTTTTCTGGAAACCTGCTGACCCTGAAATTGAGACAAGGCATGGTCATATAGTTTACAATGAGAGGTTCTTTTGCAGCTGTAAAATTTGGATTTGTTCTGAATGTTTTCAGGTTTATGGATTTTAATCCCTTGTCTTGCTTGAATCAAGACGACTAGTGCTGCTTCTAACACGTGGCCAGAAGCCACAGGGTTAAGGAAATGTACAAACACTGAAGGTGAATTAAATGACTAGTCTTAGAATTCTTTAAAATACACCCTCTCCTTCCTTACCACCCCCACCCCAAAACAAATTCACAACATTGCTCATAACTAGACTTGGCTTCAACTCACTAAAACATGCTACAGAGAGTGAAGGGCTCTTGTGGTGCAGTGGTAGTATCCCTATCTCTGAGCCAGAAGGCCTGGGTTCAAGTGCCACCTGTTCAAGGCACATAACATTTGAGCAAGTTAACTGGAAAAGAAGTCCAAAGTTGAGTTGTTTTTAACTTTGTTCTGTTAACTGGCATTTAGGGGCCCATTCCCCATTGCAACTCCTTTTTTTTATCAGTCAACTTGCAAACCAATCTGGCCTCATTTCTTATGCAGAATGATGGTGGTTTACCCTTAAATTAGCTTTCTTGCCATCATCTTGACAAAGCTTTGATCTTTTTAAGCAATAAATTCCTTGCATTGCTGATCCAGACATGATTTGTCACTGCTTTTCCGCCTGCTTAATTTTAATTCTTGGTCAAATGTCTATTGCTCCTTCATTGCCATTGGTACTCCTGATTAGTCATGTGGCTTCAGAGACCAATGCCATTATTTTGTTAAATTCCAGCAGTTATAGTATGAGCAGCCAGTGAAATGAACATTAACTGAAGTTAAGAGGGCTTAAAGCCATCAGGAGGAAAGTGACATTATGTCCAAGGAGATAGCCAGTGATGTTAAATACCTTTTTAAATTCATCAAATATTGTAGTCCTTTCCTTTCTAACAAATGTCACCTCCACTTTTGAATATAAAAATTATGCTATGGTGCACTTTCTCAAATGACTACATTTGGCTTGCTTTGACATTTGGAATACATGTTTAACATTCAATTGCTTGTGAGCATGTCTTTCCAACTTGGTCTGATTTAGTAGGGTCTGTCACTTCATAGGAGCTTAGCACAACTTTTGGGAGTACACTTAAAGCTTTAAAAGCGTAGCTGAATATAATTATTGTCACATTAATCTTGATGCAGGCTACACTAAGGTTTTTTATTACTGGGGAGGTGATGGCTTAGCAGTACTATTGCTGGATTGTTAATTCAGAGACCCAAACAATGTTCTGGGGACCCCAGGTTTGAATCACCACTAAAGCAGATGGTGAAATTTTAAATTAAATAAAAATCTGGAATTGGTCAAATTCATTGTTTGTCAGGAAAAACCCATCCTGTTCACAACACCCTGAAGGGAAGGAAACTGCTGTCTTTGCCTGGCCTACATGTGACTCCAAACCCACAGCAATGTGATTGACTCTTGACTACCCTCTGGCATGGGCAAAAGTGCTGGCCTTGCCAGTGACTTCCTCATCCTGTGTTCATGAATTTTAAAAATTTTCTAATTCCTATTCCTGGAACATTAACTATCTCCTGCTATATAACTTTTTTACTTTTTTTTTTTTTGAACCTTCAGATGTCTAGGAACTCCTTCCCCCTTTAGGCCTGGTATCTCTCTAACTAACTTGCTTTGTCTAAAGCACTTTAGGTTATAAACAAGATGCAAGTTCTCTTCTGATTGCATGTGTATAATATATAATATGAATTGTTCCACATGGTTTAGGTTTCTACTTCCTTGATCACTGGAAATGAGGTGTATGTCTATATATTAAAGAAACTTCTTTTTCTTTTCCCCTTTTTTCAGGTTGAATTAACAGCAGTGGCAGCTGTCTATCATCTAGAGTTGGAGGGCTAACTTGTCTCTAATAGGATTCTATTACAACTATTGAGGACCATGGCTGGCAGAGGAGTATCCAGGCCAAATGGTCAGTCCCAAACCAGCAAAATATGCCAATTTAAACTTGTATTACTAGGAGAGTCAGCTGTGGGCAAATCTAGTCTTGTGCTACGTTTTGTTAAAGGACAATTCCATGAATACCAGGAAAGCACAATTGGTGGTAAGTCCTCCTAATGTAATTATGGATGATGTCCCTGAAGCAGCATGCTGTAGCTAAGACCCTTTGCCTGAACCACTTACCACCTTTTTCAACTCCACTCCTAACCCTCCCACCTCTACCACCACCTGACTGAGTAGCTGTCTGGTTTTACTTTATTAACCCTTGCCATGTAGTGATATGTCAATTTCCTTCCCAACAGCTTTCTGCATTTTCCAAACTACTAAGCTACTTCTGAAGAACTGGAATTATTTTTTAAGGGGTTGAAGTTGGCAGCTGGTGTCTGTTGCTGTAGATGCACTGACTCTGCAGTGTTTATACCTCTTTCTTTGTTCTATGTTCATCCAAATGGATTTTGTCAAGAGCCAATATTTGTTCTCCCAATCTGGTCACCTTTAAGTACAAACATTGTAACTTCTGTTGCCCATTTATTAGGCTTTCTGCAATTCCTTCAGGACTTTGAATATTCAACCACTTAGCTACTATAAGTAAGTGGGCCTCTCTTAGAAGCAGCTTTTCACACTAGCAAGTTTCTGAATGTTTCAAAATTAATTGAATAAATAATTAGCTCCTGAACTCCAGCCTATATTAGGGTTATTCTCAATTGGTTCATGTTCCAATTTTGAATGCAGCTGGTAAAGTTGGAGAATTGGTTTGGCAAGTTTTTGTTAAAAAACGAGCAACAAGGCCTATGACCAGCTATACCCTAGCAGTTAGCTTGCAGAGGAATGCTTGCTCTTGAGTCTCTGCAGACAACAATGCTATCATTCATGCTGATGTCTGGACTAAGCCTACTGTGCTGTTCCAAAAAAGTCCAACACAAGCTAGAGGAACAGTATCTCCCAATCCACTTGGGCACTTTACAGCTTTCCAGACTCTAGTCCATGAACTGTTCTCTCATTTGGATTACCTACATAATGTCTTGTTTTGCTGTCAGAGCTGATCTGTTTTTCTGCTATTAACACCAACCCATCTAGCTACCTCTACCATTAGCACTCCCTTTTGCTTTGGGCACTTTTACCAGCTGTTACACTTGAGCCTTCATTTTGCCAGCCCCTTTCCATTCTAAAGTTGTTTGTATTGGTCTCAACTTCTTGCTTATGCCCTGCTCCAAAATTTCATTTTGGACATGAAGAAACTCCAACAAACCAAATTGACTAGGTGAGGTTCTGACCATCTGCTAGAGTGGTTTAAATCATTGGCAGTATTTATCAGATTCAATTTCTTTTAAATTCCTCTCTGGTACTCCAGCTTTGTTCAGAGATACTTCCATTTGTAAATGGGTTTCAGTGATTAATCTTGAGCAACTTCACTCAAGTTCTCTAGATGCCAGAAGATCCTGATGGATGTATTCAAGTTAGTTCTGTTAAACTCCTGTAATGCAAATTACTTAACAGATCAACAGACACTGCAGTTCTTGCTGTCTACTCTGCCCACTCAGCCGTTCCCTTTTCTAGAAACTTGCTGAAGCTTACTGGGGGAGAGAAAAGGAAATACTTGGGCAGCAGAAGAACATGAGTGGGAGGGAATTCAAACAAAGATGCAGTGTGCATGAAGTTTAGGAAAGAGGATAAGTGAGATACCTGAAGGATTAAAGGATAGTAATTGAGGCTGGAAATTCAGCCCCTGACCCTGCTCTGCCATTCAATAGAATCATGGCTGGTCTGACATTCTTCATTCCATTTTCCTGCCTTTCCCTGTAACCCATGATTTTCCCCCCCCCCCCATCAGAAATCTCTCAGCCTTCAATATACACATGGACTTTGCCCCCCACAGCTCTTTGGCTAGGAGTTCCAAAGATATTCAACCCTCACATTCCTCCTGTGTCTTAAATTGACACCCCTTTATTCTGAGCCTGTTCTCTGGTCCTCAGTATTTACCTTGGCAAGGCCCTTAAGAATCCTATGTTCAATGAGATCACCTCTCATTCTTGATGCCAATGAGCTTAGTCCCAACCTGTTTTTAGCTCTTCTTCATAAGACAATCCCCCCATACCAGGGATTATCCTTGTGAATCTTCTCTTCACTGTCACCAGTGAAATACCTTACTTTTAAAGGGACCAAAACTGTGCTCAGTACTGCATGTGGTCTGGTTAGCATCTTGTACTTTGCAGTAAGACTTCCCTGCTCTTGTACTCCAACCCCCTTGAGCTAAGGGCCAATGTTCCATTAGCCTTCCTGAATACTTGCTGCACCTGTGCTAGCTCCCTTTGCAACTTAAAGTAATGTTTGTCCATAGAAGTAACATTCTGCTGGTCTCTCTTCCAAAATGAACACCTTCGCACTTCCCATGTACTCGGCAAACTTGTTGCCCACTTAATCTGATATTCCCCTGCAACCTACCTTTCCAATAAATTTTTGTCTGCAAACTTGGCTATGGTATATTTGTTTCAAGTCAGTAAATACTGTAAACAGTTGTGGTCCTAGCACTGTTCCCTGTGGAACCCTATGGGTTATGGTCTGCCAACCTGAAAAAGAACCCCTTATCCCCACTCACTGTTTGCTACCCAT
>NC_063372.1:5848234-5852036 GCF_021869965.1 Rhincodon typus
AATTTGACTGTTTGTTTTTAGACTTTTTTCCAAATGCTCTGCTGTTGCTTAATTGATTCCAATACTTTTCAAAACATGTTAGGCTAGTCAGCCTACAGTTACTCACTTTTTTGCTTCCTTTGAACAGGGGTGTCACAGTGGCAGTTTTCCAGAATTCAACTTTGAAAAATTTGCAGCCAATGCATCCACTATCTCCAGCTGTCTTTTTTTTCTTTTAGGATCTGCAGTTGCAAGCCATCAGGGCCAGGTGACTTGTCTGCCTTTAGCCCCATTAACTTATGCAGTACTACTCTAGAACTCCTTTCCTCCCTATTCTTCAGCATTAATGCATTGTTCAGTGTCTCTCCTCCCTCCCTCAACTGGCGTTAAATATCCATTTAACCCTGCCACTTCCTTCCCAAAATGGTCTCCCCAGATCACTTTTTAATAACTTGTATTCACTTATGCCTGCCTGAACTTTGCTTTTCTTCTTCTGTATAAATGTGTTTTGCTTGAAAGCCTTCAATACTTGAAACTAAGTTGGTTTTGAATGCAATGTCCTGACACTTTTTTTTAAATTTACTTTAATAGCTGCATTTCTGACACAATCTGTCTGCTTGGATGACACAACAGTAAAGTTTGAGATCTGGGACACTGCTGGACAGGAGCGGTATCACAGTTTAGCTCCCATGTACTACAGAGGTGCTCAAGCTGCCATTGTGGTTTATG
The DNA here is from genome assembly GCF_021869965.1 of Rhincodon typus. Lineage (NCBI taxonomy): Eukaryota > Metazoa > Chordata > Chondrichthyes > Orectolobiformes > Rhincodontidae > Rhincodon > Rhincodon typus. The sequence goes on from NC_063372.1 coordinate 5,848,943, forward strand.
ACATCACCAATCAGGTTTGAGCTACTGATGGATGTGATTAGTTAATGTCCTTTGTTCATAGAACAGTTTTGACCTTTTTTATGTAGCTGGTGCTACCTGTATTCTTTCTAAACTTGAGTTGAAACTGACTGATTGGGCTAGGAAATTTATCATTTGACCTAAGTAATTCTCTGATCAAATGATTGTTCTTAAAACATCTAACTTTTTTAAAACTAAAAGTGGAAACTTATTTCTGCAGAAACTGCAGTTTAAACTAGTGGTCTTTTTCCTCCCATATGCTGTTATATTGGAGTAGGTGCAGGGGTACCTTGCAGCATCTAATTTTGGTTTTGGTCTGTCTCTCCTATAATGCATACAACCAGTAAAACAGCTCATTGCTGAAAGCTGCTAAACTTGCTCGTGGGTTGAAGTGTTATTGTATGCTGAACTTTTTAATGGCATTTGTGCAAGTTCACATCATCAAGACCTAATGACCAATCCAGAGCTGAAGCACAGTTGACTGCAGTTTGAGGAGCTTTGTAACTTAAACTTGTTTTTAAACAATACTTGGGTAATTTCAGAATTGATGGTTTATTTTCAATGTACACCCGACAAACTAATTTTGCAAATACCTTTTTAAACCCTCACGTGCCTATAATCTGCTTCTTAGGCTGTTAATATAGCATCACTTTTTAAGAATGAAAGCATTGGGTTTTGCACAAACATTCCTTCGCTATTAAGGAGGACCAGCTTCTCAATTCCCTATGGAGGGAATCCCAAGTGTAGTTTTGGCTGGTTTCCATTTATTGGATGAAAAATGTCATACTACACTTCAAATTTACTTTGGTTATGCAAGCCTGTAGATTAGCTTTTCACATGAAGTAATACTTTGAGCATTTTTCTTGGGCATAATAAGTATAATGAGTTAATAATTTAACTGACTAACCTGATTATAGTCTTTTGTCAGCCCCTTTCCTAGAATTGCTTATGATATAACTGGAATGCAGGAGAGAGTCTGACCTCTTTAAAGTCTCAAACGTCTCTTGTTTCAGGAAACCTTTGCAAGAGCAAAGACATGGGTAAAAGAGTTGCAGCGACAAGCAAGTCCCAATATAGTTATAGCCCTGTCGGGAAACAAAGCTGATCTGGCTAATAAAAGGATGGTGGAATATGCGGTAGGTTTTTATTGAAAGAAAATGTACTTGCCATTCTGTGTATGGGCCCATAAGGTCACATCAAACACTGCTATCACCATCTTTCCTCTTTTCAACAGGAAGCACAAGGATATGCAGATGATAATAGTTTGTTGTTCATGGAGACATCAGCCAAAACAGCAATGAATGTTAATGACCTATTTTTAGCAATAGGTAAGACTTGTAACATTTCAGTAATGATTCAAGATGATTCACTTCAGTACAATTTCCTTTCCTCTTTTTAAATAAGTAGTCATCAAGCAGATATTTTGATCCATGTATTTGAGAAATGTGATCAGGAGGGATAACCTGATTCTGTCTGAACCACTTTTTCGATACATAAGATATGACCAACTTAAAGAATTGCTGAAATGGAGTAGCTAATTAAGGGACAACCAGATCACTTGCAACATGATGGGGTTTGGCTCTGAAGAGCAATTCTCTTCGTATCTGCCTTAAAATAGGGATGTGCTTCTTGGGTAAACTAACTTCTGTATGTATTGGCAACCCAAAATGCCTTCAACATTTTCAGTAATGGTGACTTCAGTCAGTGCACTATTCTGGTTTGTCTTCCCTGTGCCCTGCCTTTACAAATATTACTAGTCTTGACTTAAACTGGTGTAGCTTTTTAGCTCTTTGCGGTTAGAACTAGCTGCATGTGAATAAGGCCACTTAAGTGACAGGTAACTTGTATGTCCTGAACTCTAGTGTAAAACTCATGGCAAAGTTGAAAATTTGTAGAATGCCATATTCCATAGCACTTGAAATAGGCAGGGTGAGTCACATTACTTTTACTTTAATTCACATGGTCCTTCAAGCTATACGATAGCTTGGCACAGCTAGTTGGTAGTATTCTTTCAAGTTCGTAGCTTCATGAGCCTTTTTCTGGACCTCCTATACAATTTGTGGTGTTCACATCATACAGTACCAAGGACTGCTACGTAGTGTCTTCTCAAATGGGCTGCGAACCAAAGTGTACATGTCTTGTGGCATTATTCAAGAATGGGGAGCTTTGTGTAATTGACACTTCAACCAGTGCTACCAGTGTATCAATTGGTCAGTCTGTCTTGCTGTTTGTGGTACCTTAAGCGCAAATTAGCTGCTGCATTTGGCTACATAAGTGACTGCAACCAAGTAATTTTGTAGTGCAAAGCACTTGGCAATGCCCTAAGGATCTGACAAGGCGCTATGTAAATGCAAGCAATTTGGATTTTTAATCCACCTGGGCTGCAAGCAGTTCAAGTTGCAGGCTTTTTGGGCAGAGCTAAAGTTTTGTTTTTAGATATTTCTTTTAAATGTATCCTACAACTCCTCCTCAAGTCTATGCTTCAAGGTGAGAATCACTATTGCGCAAATGAGTCTCTGGCTTCAAAGTTGGTTTTGGCAGCCCAGTTTGAGAGTCAAGACTTAAGATTTTTGCCACTTTTTAATGCACACTTTTTTAATAAAATACCATGGAAAGTTTCTGAATTCCTAGGTTTAGACTGTTTTTGCAGTTTAAACCACTAATTCTGAGCTTCTAGTTTCTCTACAAGCTAACTCCTGGATGTAGCAGTTTGTGGAAAGTGATAGTTGCTTGGTACATGACACTGGGATGATTTGAACTTTTAATATTAAAATTCTCCAGTTCCAGCCAGAATCTTCCACACTTTTAAATGCATCTTGGAAGTGGTTCCAAAAAATGACTTGAGCTGCTGTTTTTCAAAGGCTGATAAACCACCTGTATCACTAGGAGCACCATTACACATATCTTTATCTTCCAGCCAAGAAGCTGCCAAAGACTGAACTTCAGAATACCAGCGGAACCACTGGTCGCAACAGAGGTGTGGATCTCCATGAACCGTCTCAGCAGAGCAAGAGCCAGTGTTGTAGCAACTAAGTAACCATGAAGGGAGCTTGGTCCAAGTTGACAACTGCACATA
>NC_063372.1:5852136-5877650 GCF_021869965.1 Rhincodon typus
TTTTAAACAAGACTTGTAGATAACTTGGAACTCTATTCAGATTGTTTGAACTCTGCAGCTTTGTGCTGAATGCAAACTGTATCTTCTACTTGTCAATGTTTACCCTATACTTTGAAACTGCATGTTAGTATTTGCGTTGTTTAACCTTGGCAGGGAAACCTTTGTCATTTAACATGTAGGAATTGGGCCTCTAGGATTAAAATATAAATCAAGGACCCTGCACTAAACATTTGCATGTCTATCCTAGAGTAAGCAATTTTTTTGGCAGCTACAAGCTAGTAAGAAAAGCTGTTTACCTGTGTGGTCAGTAGCTGTGGTAGGACTCTAAACCCCAGCAGTGTATTCTGAAACTTACTATGTTTTAAGCAGTGGATGCTGTTTTAAATCTCCTAGTTGGCTTTTTAGTTTGTACAACTATTGGGTTTAACTTGATGCTTTTATGACTTGTGTAGATCTCATTGCTATGCCCATCTTTTTTGAAGTTGGGAGTTCAGTGGCATGTGCAGGCATAGGGATAATGATGATATGGTGAGGTTAAACAATTAGGAGTGAGGAATGCAGTTTCATAATATAGCCATGTTGACATTGGGCTGCAGCAACATGCTTTGTTGCTCTTGCTGGGTGTATCCCAAAGTTGAGTGCAGTAAATAAGCTAGCTGTGAATTTTGGCAAAAGATTGAACAAGGTTTAGAATAACCAACCACTACACATCCTGAATAATTTGACCAATAACTCCATGCTCTCAACTTGTTCAGGTTCCTGCAGTAGGGTATTATGTAACAAAACTTGCTAAGCACTTTTTAAAAAATGCACTTACCATTTATTTTCTGGTGCAAGTTGACATCTGTATTGCTAGTTTAACACCAACCATGAGTTAGATGCTGTATCACAATCTTGCCCAACTTCATTTGGAAGTGTTACTTGCCCCTTTTTTGGGTGGTCTTGTGGATAAAACTTAAACTGACAACCATGAGCCTTACTCCAATGTTGCATTCAGCTTTGACTGCAAAACCTTGATTTGGGAGCCTACAGTTGATTCTCTGCAGTAGAATACTCAGCTTCTGAAATCTTAATTCTGTAAAAATACTTGAGGTTTACCTTCTGAGTCTCTTCCAAATGTAATCACTTTGCTTTCCCTCAAGATATTCTCAGACTTGGATGTCATTTTTTTTCTTCTGCTGGTTTGCGCGAGGTCCTCTCAAAATGAATTAGGTTTGTTACAGTAGTCATGCCTGAATCTAGATGCCAATGAAGAAAATCACTCTTCTTGCAAGTGACTGCACTAATACATACTTGGCATTCTGAAGTCAATGTTTTTAGGATGGGGACAGCTTGCTATATAGCATGGGTTGAAAAATACAGTTTTCTTTTTTAAATGAATCACTAGTCTGATTTACCTGAACTCACTTTTAAATGTGCTCAGTCCTCTGGACTTTGAGCTTAATAATCTCAATCTTCTGAAATATTGAAATCCAATCTAAGCAGTTCATACCAATGATACCATATCTCTGTACAAGACAGAGATTGGCCCACAGTAAAGTATTGTCACTTTCAGTCCTTTGTCCTGCAATTGGTTGTTTCCTTTTGACTACTGTCAAGTAGAACACATTTTAAATTTTAGCACTTTAAGATCTGCCACTGTTGGAAGTATGTGATGAATGATTGATTGGGCCTTGAATAGGAATTATTTAACTTTTTTTTTCTGATGCACTTTACTGTTCTTTGGTTTTTTTGCATTTCATTAGTCTGGTGCCTTGTTATCCATGTTATGCATAAATCATGCACTGAATTTTTCACATCTGACCTCTGACACTGAATTGGGTCTTCCTATGGCAGTTGACTCGGTGTGAATGACATCTGAAGTTCATGTTTGAACATGCAATGTGTACAGTTTATTGTGAGACTCTGCTTCAAAACTTCAGTTTACAATGCAAAACTGCCAAATTTTCCTCTGTACACTTGCTTCAGTACAGACCTAGTTCCTGTGGTTGCATAACTTGTTGGAAGCTGGGTGAAAATTTTGGGTATGTACAAGAGTTGCACTCTGTTCAGTCTTAATGAATTACTTGGCACATGTAATGTCTTCAAATGGAAGTGAACAGAATGTAATTGTGAGCAACCTATAAGATTTTCAATTGTTCTCTGCAGGATCTGTAAAAGGCTAAATTTAAGTGCCAAGAAACTTCTCAACAATTGACTTGTGAACAGACACAACTGTCCCTTCTAAAATGTCATCATTATTTTGTAATTAAACCAGGCTTTATTAAAGCTTATGTTGCAACTAAATTATGGTAATGGAATTCATTGGTGAATCAATGTATTTAATGTAACTTGTATATTAAAAAAAATTACCTTATCCTATGGCCTAATTATTGTCATGTACTGTAGCAATTTGCACTTCATTTGAGGAAACCTGAGGGGAAAGGTTCTCTACCTCTAGTTTAATACCCTAAACTTTTTTAGGGTGCTGCTGTTGTGATGTCACTGCATTCGTACTCCAGAACCTCCAGGCTAACATCCTGAGAGCATGGGTTTGAATCCCACCATGCCAGATTAGTTTTTATTTAAATCTGGGATTCAAATTTTTAAATGAATACAGTAACCATGAACTTTGTCATAAAACACCTTCACATGTATTAGAGGAAGGAAACCAGTTATCCTTCCCCAGTCTGACCTGTCTGATTTTAGCCCCACTGCATTATAGTGGACTCAACTACTGTTCAGGCAATTAGATGGCTGACGAATCTTGGCCAAACCACTGACACCTGCATCCTATGAATGAAATAAACTGAGGCTTTAGCTGTACGTTATCCCTCTCTTTAATAATTACTTATGTTATTCTAAGTAGTTCAACTTGATCATTTGCCTGGAAGCTGGAAATGCTAACTTTCTGATTTTATTCAGATCAGCAGCCAAGTCTCTTATACCCAAGTCTCCTAGGCCCCTCAAAGAAAGCTATTAGCCTCCATTTTACCAAGCTATTGCACTTTTATGGTGAACCATTTTTGCCTAAAGCTTGATGGGAGCAGGGGCGAAGAAAGCCAACCAATTTATTCAGCAAGTTGCAGGGCTGGATGAACACAGCAGGCCAAGCAGCATCATAGGAGCAGAGAGGCTGACGTTTCAGGCCTAGACCCTTCATTCAGCAAGTGTTCACTTTAGAGTGCCTTTTACATTTGGCACACCAACTCTTTTTAGGGGGGGGATAATTTCTTTTACATCCAAGTGTCAAGTAGTCTGAATTCATGAGCCTGTGCACTTAATTTTGCAATCTACATCCAGTTTAATCTAACTAAAACTGCCCCTCCCAACTGATTACTTCCCTGGCTCAACTACTGCATTTTCTGGCCCTGAGTCATAGCATTGCAACCATGCTAGTGAATAAAAGGCACAAGTTCAGGTTAACTTCTGCAACCCTGAATTAGTGTTTTAGCTGTTGAATAATCTTTGTATTTCAGCAACATATTTCTATTTTTACTTACTAACAGTGGAATTTGCATTTTAACACGTGAGTTTTTGTGAATGGTGATGTAGGTTTGTGGTCAAACAGCAATTCTAGGCAGGAGGGAGACACTACAGCTGTGTCCCTCGCCCCTCTTTTTGCCTTTTTTTTTTTTTTTTCACGTGCCCTTGCCTAAACATCTAGTCTGCCCCAATGTAGTGCAGGTTTTTTTTTGGTTACAATTCCCCCAGCCCTATTCCAGCTAGTCTTACTTTTATAAGCAAGACTTCCCTCTTTGTCTCTTTCTTCTTTTCCCCCATCTTTTTGGTTACTTTGTACCTGATCTGCATGTTTTGTAAAGTACTGAAAATAGGGCCTGTAGTAACTTGTCCCTTTTTCATTTGGCATGGAGTTTAATATTCAGGGTCTGGGGTAGGGCAGAATAAATGGCTACAATGTAATTAGAAAAAAAGCAAGGGAGTGGTAATTATAGTGAAGGCAAAGTATTCTATAGTATCTAAAGGTTAGAACAGCTAAACAGCTGTTTGAAAGCAAAAGGTGACAGATTCAAATGGTACTTGATTGAAATGGGAAACTATAGCAGTTTCAGATTAGAAAGAGTCCAGAAGGCTGAAAGTTGAGGTGCTGTTCCTCAAGTTTGTTCTGATTTTCATTGGAATGCTATAGTAGGTGAAGTGTAGAAGTGAGCATGAGCAGTGTGCTGACTTAGAAATCAACTAGAAGTCTCTATCGATCTTCTTGTCCAAATACACTAGCCTGTTTATGCCTTTTACCTACTTCTTTTGCCAGTCAGCCTCTTGATGTATGCTGATGCACAACTTCAGCATGCTCTTGCAAGAGCAACCCTACTCCTGTTTTCATTCCTTCCTTCACACCCTTCCCCTCCCCCCCAGGTTAGCTTCAGTGAGTGAAGTCATTACCCTGTTTGTTGATTTGAGTGTAGAGAATTGGAGGCACTGCCTTCTCGCAAGGAGTTTCAAGTTGTGGAGAAAATTATCATGAAATAGTCTGTGTGTTTTGAATACTGGCTTAGATTAAAAGTTAATGTTTAAAATACAATTAGCCATTCTGATTGCTTTTCCCTTCTAAAACTCAATGTCACTTTCTGCAAAGGAAATGTATACTTTCTTGATCTGACTATATCATTAGCTTTCATGTTGAGCCTCAACTATTGAACAAGTCCTGACAAAGGGTTTCAGCCCAAGATGTTCTGACCTGCTGTGTTTATCCAACTCTTATTGACTGGCATCTGCAGTTCTCATTGTCTCCTATTGAAGGAAGGATATTGCTGACCCGCCACAGGGTGGTATTGGGTAATGACAACAAAGTGTAACAAAAATTGTGGTGTAGAATCAAAGACAGTGCAGCAGAAAAACAGGCCATTTGGCCTAGCTAGTTTGAGTTGCTGTTTATGCTCCACTGGTATCACTTCTGGTTCCATCTTCTCACCACTTTTTGTTTTTTACATTTCTCTTTTCTCATACCTCTACTATTCTTTTTCTTTTTGAATGCACTGGCTTAAGAATAAGATTGAAGACATTCCAGAACTGCTGTAGATCATTGTGGTTCCATTAGGTACAATGGAGATCTAACAATGTTGTCTTGGCTTGGTTGACAATGCTTTTTGCCTTTGGATCAGAGGTTTTATGGTGGATTTGGGCTCCTAGTCATGACTTCAGCATAAAACTGAGGGAGAATAGAGGTAGCATGAACAATCAAATCATTGGGTGTCCATGGACCAGTTAGCCCAACATTGGTAGAATCCATTATAGAAGATTTAATAATGGAGCACTTGGAAAACTGTGATAGGATCAAAGAGTCAGCATTTATGAAACATCATGCTTGACAAATTTTTCTTATTTTTCAAAGATGTAACTGGAAGTTGATTTAAAGGGGAGCTGGTGGATATGGTTTACTTACACTTTCAGAAGGCTTTTTATAAGGTTCCAATTAAGATTAGCATATGAAATTACTTTCAATCCTATGCACTTTAATGTACTGAAATGAAAGAACTGGTTGGTAGACAGGAAACATTAGGCATGAATGAGTCTTTTCTTCAGTGCCAGGTAGTGACTAGTGGAGTGCTATCAGGATCAGTGCTTGGACCCCACCTATTTTCAGTATATGTAAACTATTTAGATGAGGAAACTAAAGGTAATATCTCCAAGTTTGCAGATGATACAAAGCGAAATGGGAGGGTGAACTGTGAGGGGGATGCAGAGATGCTTCATTGTGATTTAGACCAGTTGAGTGAGTGGGCAAATGCAAGGCCCATGAAGTATAATCTGAATAAATGTGAATTATCCACTTCAGTCACAAAAACAGGCAGATCATATGGTATGTTGGCTGGCGATAGGATTAGAGTACAGGTGTAGGGGTGTCTTGCTGAAATTGTACAGGGCCTTGGTGAGACCACACCTGGAGTGTTCAGTGCAGTTTTGATCTCCTTATCTGAGGAAGGATGTTCTGGTGATGGAGAGAGTGAACTGAAGGTTTACCAGACTGATTCCTGAGGTGGTAGGACGGACATGAAGGGAAACTGGATTGATTAGGACTATATTCATTGGTGTTTAGAAGAATTGGGGTGGGAGGGGAGGCAGGAGAACTCAAACCTATAAATTTCTAACAGGGCTAGATGGTAAACAGAGGAAGGATTTTCCTGATGACCAGGAGTCCAGATCCAGGGGTCACATTTTAAGAATATGGGGTAGGCCATAGGATTGAGATGAGGAGAAATTTCTTCATCCAGAGAATTGAGCCTGTAACGTTTTCTGCTGCAGAAAGCAGTTAAGGCCAAAACATTGAATGTTTTCAAGAAAGAGTTAGGTTATATTTAGAGCTAACAACTACATCTAAGCAGTGGGACCAGAAGTAGGCCATTCAGCCCATTGAGCTTGTTCTGCCACTTTAATATGATCATAGCTGATCTTGTCTCTTCTTCAACTCCACTTTCCTGCCTGTTCTCCATAACTCTTCAATGCATTACTAATTAGTCTATACTAATATATCCTAAATTTACTCATGTCCCAGGATCCATCTCACTCAGGGGTAGTGAATTCCACAGATTCACAATCCTTTTGAAAGAAGTAATTCTTTCTCATCTCTATTTTAAATCTGCTACCCCTTTATCCTAAAACTGACCTCTTGTTCTAGATTGCCTCACATGAGGAAGTATCCTTTCTAAGTTTACTTTGAAGTATATAAAAAATGTTAAAGGGAATTAATAATTAGGTCTCCTCTAGGGAGTATAGGACTAAACTGCTCAATCTCTGTTCATACATAAAACCCCTCATCTCTGGAATCAAATTGGTGAGCCTCCTCTGAATGGTCTCCAATGCAATTACATTTCCCCCTCCAAGCAGGCCAAAATTGTATGCAATACTCCAGATGTGGTCTTGCTAATGCCTTGTACAGTTTCAACAAAGCTTCCTGGCTTTTATACTCTATTCCTTTTTGCAATAAGTGTAAAATTCCATTTGTCTTCCTCTTGCTCTTTGATCGCTTTAGCCATAAAGTATGGGGAGAAAGCAGGAACATGATAGAGTTGCACGATCAGCCACAAATGTTCTGAATGGCTTACTATTTTTTCATGTTTCTATCTTTCTGGTTGTGCTTCCCATGAATCCAATAACATACACTAATCCTGAGGGTATGCTAAGATTCCTGAAGTCACAATGATATTCCAGATTCAACTCTGTATTGCTGACATTGCATTAAGTTTGGACAAACATGTGACTTCCTATATCTGAGTGGATTGTTAGCGTATTGCTTGATTGCTTACCAAGTATACGGGAAAGTCAAGTATCCTGTTTTTTTTAGGTATGTCATGATATTGCATGAAAATAAAATTTGCAAATCTTAAAGGTGTACTCCTGGATTTTTAGTCTTTTTTTCCTCTTCCTTCTCCTTTCCCATTCTCCATAATGAAATACTGATTTCAAAGAAATACAATATTTGTGTCTGTAAACCCAGATCCTGGTATTTCTAACTATTTTTTTTAAATGTTGTGGATACAGCAGTAAAGACTATTAGTATAATGTCTGTAATTCCCACAGGCCTAAACATGAAGTCCCTAGTATTTCACAGGAGGATCCAGTTTTCTACAAACTTGCGGTGAGCCCATGCTTCCTGACTTCACAGCTGACCTAGCTTTAAGATTATGGTGTTACCCCACCAGTGGAAGTAGTTTATCTGTATTTAACCTATTCAATCTTTTTTGAACACCTCAATCAAATCACACAAGTAATTTCATGTAACATTTTGTTCCTTAAGTTTGGTGTCTCAAATATGAGTGCAACACTCCAGATGTGTCTGATCAGAACTTTTATACAACTAAATTGTCTTCCTCTGAAATACTTGGGATTAGCATTTTCAAACCTGAGAGGAATTTTTTAAAGAGAAAGGTAATAAGGAATGCGGAATTAAATGGAGTTGAGGTCATCTAGGATCTAATTGAATCGTGGCTTGAGAAGCAAAATGGCCTCTTTCCTGTTCCCAAGTTAATTGCTGTACATCTTGTTTTTGACAACTGCATACCTTCGGGAATGCTAATGTAGTTTTGTAAATTTAATTTTGATTTTGTTTTGTAATTTTACCTTTAGTTATAAGATCTATTGGATTACCTTTTGCCAAACTCTGAAAAGGCATGTCAAGACTCGCATTTTTTACTGGAGGAAAAAAAAATCTGTAACCCTGTTGCTTTACTTTTGGGGCGCGGGGGATGGCTGCGGCTTTGCAACCTTCCTCTGCCTCTCCCATTCAAATTTCTAGACAATCAATGATATGCAAGTTTTTTTTTTATTAAAGTGGGGCCAATGGATGCTCCGCTCTGTCTCTATAACTCCCGGCGCTAGGACCCAAAAGCCTACCGAGTTGCAGGCGTGACTGGTGGTACTGTTGCAATCCAGAAATACCTTTCGACAGTGCGAGTGGCTGCGCGAGGAGCCTTTTAAAGTCAATGTTTTCGTTATTTAAACAGGCTTGATCGGGCCAGAGACGGGGAATGCTGTACATTGTAACGAATGAAGCCACGAATGTGACAGGATTGCACGCCAAGTAAATCTCCTCACTGAAGGATTGGTGGAAAGCTTCTCCAAAGGCTCTGGCGTCCTTAATAACTTTGTGATCAATTTATTTTCGAAAGGCAACAGGAGGCTTAGTTCAGAGGCGGAATGATGGGGACCCCGGGCAATTCCTGGAGAAGGATCTTGTCGAGAGAAACGTCCGACGATGGAAATATGATGATGATGATCAAAGAGGTAAAAGGCGCGGTTTGTTTTTGGTGTGATTTAAATAGATGTAGTGAATGACGCATTTTTTTTTTTTTTTACAAATAAAAAATTAAGTTTTATAAAACGTGTTAAAATGGGTTCTTATAATGAATCCTTCAAATAGATCGCGTTGCGATCGAACTACTCCAGATGAGGTCACCCCAGGCCATTCACAAAGGTTTTGTGTCTCCTATGTTACTTGCCACAAGTGGGGAATCAGGCTCCTGGATATAGAAGAGGAAATTTTTCATAGGTGTGGTATTAAAACATGACTTTGGGGTCTGAAATTTTTTTTTTTATTAACTAAATTCTTCAGCCATTGCCACACCTTTATTTTTCTCCCAACCTCTCAGGTGAACTCAATCCAATTCACTTAATTTCTAGAGCAGTGTAATTATCCCTACTCTTTAAGCAGTCACTTTTTGTTAATGTTCATGCATGGTAATGCTGGAGTTTGTTGGTTGTGCCAGCATTTATTGTCCATTCCTAGTTGCCCTTGAGAAGATGGTGATGGGCTGTCATATTATTCATCCTTGTCTTGATTCTTTAAAATAAAAGTTCTTGTCTCCTGAAGAAACTGTGTGGAAAGTTCATTTTCAGGATTAAGACAGCAAAGTCAGTTTATCCACTTTAGAAGAAGCTGAATGATAATATCAGGACTCAAAGCAACCTTGGTTTATTCCTCCCTAACCAGGAGGCTGAAATTATTGAGCTGTATGTAGAGCTAGGGGATAACATTTTATGAACAAAAACAGAAGTTGCTGGAAAAGCTCAGCAAGCCTGGCAGTATCTGTGAAGAAGAAAAATCAGAATTAACGTTTCAGGTCAGGTGACCCTCAGAACTCGGTTTTAGATAAAATTTCATGATTTCCCTAACTCAGGATTCATGCAGGTTTACAACATCTATTTGGCCCATTGTGCCTATGTTGATTCTTTCCTGCAGCATTTCCTAGCTAATCTCACTGCACTGCTTTGTCTCTGTTGTCCTGTTTCAAATATTTATTCAACTTTCTATTAAAAGATACTAAAGTCTCTGTCTCGGTCACTTCCTGTAGCAAAATATTCTTTGTTCCAATAATTCTTTGAGTGAAGATATTTTCCAAATCTCTCTGCTCCCTTACTTCATTGGCAGATTTAAATAGATGACCTCTACCGCCAACTCCACAATCAGAGGAAATAGCACATCAACATATCATCATTTTTAAATTTTTGTTAAATATTTTGGCGTGCTGTACTCCACTGGGAATAGAATATTGAGCTCTAAGCCAAAACTGCAGAATAGAAGTCATAGCCAAAATGTGCCAAGTTTTGGTCAGACCACACCTTGAATATTGTGCTCAATTCTACTCACTAAGAAACAAGGGAGTGACTGGTACAGAATGTATCAAGTGTCTGGACTGTGAGGGAAGGCTGTACAGATTTGGCTTTCAATTTAGAAATGGGACTTTTAAAGGATGATTTTACAGCTGGTCAATGGGTGTGTTGAAAGGTTAAATTTAGGACGGATATCTAGAAGTTAGGGAGGTCTTATGGCGCAATGGGTAGCATCCCTGTCTTTCAGTCGGAAACTCTGTGTTCCAGTCCCATTCCAGTGTTTAATGGCCAAAGTAAATGCATTCATAATGCAGCTAAACAGGTTGATTATCAACCTGCAAATCCTTCTAACACGTGGCAATGACACATGAAAAGAGCAAGAGATTCCAAGTCAACCATGTGATTGAAAGAAATTGAAGCTCCTGCCATCAGTATCCATAGCTCTAGACTACAACATGTATGTAAAAGTGCATGTTGTCAAAGGCCAGTTGGCTGGACATCCGGACTGGATCAGCTTGGTGCCAACAAATTGGGTTTGATCCTCTATCCGACTGGAGTGGATTTGCACCTTTGTCTCCTCGTCCTACCACGGTGGAGGCCATGACCCTGTGGGTCAGGCTTTCCTTTGGGCAGAAAACCCAAGAAAACAAGACGTAGAAGTTCATCTTCACACAGAGTGATCTATACACAGAATGGCCTCCCAAACAGATATCAACTAGTTATGATGTGGTATACACAAAAGCAGCACTTTACTAGTCTTTAAAATTACAGGGCACATTCTTTTTTGGTGGCTGATTTGTGGCATCCAATCTTCATTATTCTGGTATGGTTGGAGCATAAGCAGCTGGTTGCTGCAATGGGAGATTTGTATGGTCTGTCTAGCTGGAGAACCTAACATGGACAGTATTGTCCTTCCTGATAACTGAATTCCCTGTTGTTCCCTAAGGGTTAAGTGCTTGACTTTTCATTTAACAAAGCCCTTGTGTTCACTTGTTACTCACGCAGAACTGCTAGTTAATTTTTAAACCAGGTACACACTAAACCCTGTTTGCTGTAATCAATTCCCATGGTCATCCATAATTCTAACTACCCTGTAAATTTTACTGACCTCCACAATACATTGTTTAGACTCTACCATGTACACTGAAAGCTATCAATGTGTATTTATTTGTATGTTGTAGCCATAGAACAATTCTAAGAGAAAAGAATACAACTTGGGTGTTTCATTTTAGAAAGGAATAAAATGCAGATGAGAAGTCACCAATGGGTTAGGGAAGAACTGAAGCAGGCTGTGGAGACCCAGGTATATTCGGAACATTGAGAAATAAATCATAAAGGCTGACTAACTAAAATGTAAACACATGTTGCATGGAGTTGCCTTATTTCCTCCAGTTCAAAGAATTTCTCCTTCAGATTGCTTGAATGCTTCAGCTTTGCCCCAGCTATGCCTGAGCTGGCAGTACTTGATGCAGAAACTGTCTGAGCATCCCCAGGGCTGTTATCAGTCACATGGATGAAAGGATTCTATTCTCCCCTTCCCCTCTGAGAAACATGTGGACAGTCTGTATTGTTTACGTGAGAGTGGGGAAAAGAAAGAAATAATAGCCTGCATGCACATATGTTGCATCTTTCATGACCACAGGCTGTTTCAAAGTACCTTAACAATGATTTTGAAATGTAGTCACTATTGTAATGTCAGAAACACAGCAGCACTTTGGGCACAGCAAGATCACACAAATATCATTTTAACATGACAAAATCACATGTTTCTCCAATGTTGATTTAGGAGATTACCCTGGACTTCACTGCTTGTCTTTGAGAGTGTCCTATGGGATCCACCTTAGAGGGCTGTTGGGGCTCCAGTTTGACACCTCATCTATGTTGTCAGCAAAGAATTTTGTGTTTAAGGCTCTAGTTGTTTAACCAACAACCTTCTGACCCCTAGGCAAAAGTGTTGCCAGCTGAGCCTCAGCTGAACCTTAATTAAGATCAAAGATGGATTTTGTTTTTTATTGAAAACTGCTTAAAGGCAGTAGAGTTGTCATGGAGCAATATTATCATGACCATGGAATAACAGTACAGAATGCTGCACTAAAATCACTCCATCCTTTAACATACGCACATTAGCAGTGCACTTGATTTCAAAACAGATTTGAAGGGGAGGTGCGAACCAATCATGGCCACTTCATGTTTTGATTTCATCTTCCAAGAAGTGCTAGAACATTGGCACTATGCATGTTGAAGTTTATTGAAGAAATTGCAGTTCTTTAGGTCAGCAATTTTTTTCTCAACTGTTCCGGCGTCATTATTATTGATTTGATGATGTTAGTCCTGCAACTGGGGAGCTTCTCTTAGAGCAAATTGAAGAAGTTAATAACGTTATTAGTGGAATTTGGTCTCTCCAGAAATGATACAGGAATATGTCCATATCAGGGTAAAGACTTGTGTGCATACACCCCACAACGCTGCCTTTAAATTTGGAGAAATCATTTGATAGACCTGTGATGTTTATCTCTGCAATCTAAGAGCCCCTCGCCTTAATCCAGCTGCCTCCAAAGCAAGCAAATAAACAGCAGTGTAATAAAGTGAAAGAATTTGAAAGCTATGCTAAGGATTTTCAAGTCAATATCCTGGAGCATTGGAATCTAGTAGAGCATAGTGAGGACTGGTGAGAGGGTGTGCAAACCTCCATCGCTAAAGTTCCTCTTGCTACTGGCTACGAAAGAGCTACATTTAATCATTCACTGCTCCTGCAGGTTGCACAAATACCACTGTGTTGAATATTTGCAGCACATACTGGTATTAGCCTCTGCCAGTGGTTGTCTTGTACACTCTTCTCCTTAACTGCAAGTGCAGGACTGCTTAGCTTCCATTTGGTGTCAATTCCTGATGGTGAGCTTGTAACCTTGTAGTTTCTGGAATTGTACTTGCAAATCTATGCTCCACTCTTTTGCATAAACAAAACTAGAAAAGACTGAAAACTCAGCAAATCAGTTAGCATCAGTGGAGAGAACAGATGGGTGTAACTTCAGATTCATAGCGTTCTTCCGATCTGAAAAAAAAAGGATGAACCAGCAAGCATCATTATTTCCTTCCATCCCTTTTCATATTTCTACCAGAGAAGTATGTTATGGACCAGACCAAACTCCCTCAAAATAAATTTAGAAGATCGTCTAGACCCTAACATTTTCTTATTTTAAAGGTAAGTGTAAGGCATTGCATCCCAAATGCAATTCGATTGGTTAAACTGCTCAACTTTAAGCAAAACACACTTTATTTTACACTACAGTTAAAATACAGACAAAATAAAAAGGAAAGTATTGGTTTAACTGTAACTCTGTCAAAATGCTTAACAAAATAATAGATACATTAACTACTAGTAACATCCCATAAACACATCATTGGCAAAGGCAAATTAAATAAAGTAGATTTGTCTCACATGCAATTCTAGCAGCAGCAAGAGAACCCCAGCTTTTATCTGTAACAGAGAGAGGAATAAGAATTTCCACATCCAGCTTCAAGACTCCAGCAATTTGTTGCCCAGTTACCACCCTTGACAACAGTTATTGGCTCAGCACAAAGAGGACAAGGGTCAAGTCTATTAAACTAACCACTACCTTTAGTAGTTTAGTTAAAACGACATACAATTTACAGCATTTGGTTAGGAAAAGGTTAACAGCACGCATGCAATTCATAAAAGGCTAAAATCCAAGCACATGCCCACTAAGTTTAACATTCCCTGAACAGTCAACAAAATAAAGGCTGATTCCCAAGAATAGTAGCTCACACTGGCCAGGCAATTTCTCCCAGATCTTGGGGTCATCTCCACAGTTCCAAGTGTGGGGTCCACAGCTTCACGAAAGTTGCTGTCCGGAGCTTTCACTGATGGCACGCTGAAATCTTTCATTTTTGTCCTTTTTCCTTATGTTCCCAAACTGTGATATCTTGTTCTTGTTGGTTCATAGCTCATTTGAGAGCTGGTGTCTTTCCACCATAGGGTCACTCAAAGGACACCTTTTGGATTACCTCGTTACTGTTACAACAAATAAGGATTTCCACCTTATGTTATCCTCAGAACTGATCTGGCTCAACCTGGCTAGGGCTCGAGCCAGCAGCTAGGGCTTGGGTAACTTCAGTTCACAGCTACAGTCTTCGTGTGTGAGCAGCCTCTGGCCAACATCTCTCCCCTCTTGATCCAAAGATATCTATCTTGGGATCATAATTTTCCCTTCATTCTGCTAACAGCTCACGGGATCACCATCTAACCCCAGTGGGTGTGTTACATCTGCCTACTTAATAATTAAAAAAAAGGTCTAACTACTTAATGCACACAATCCCTTTTATAATACCAATCGGCCGTTCTGTTTCATTACAGCTTCAACTTTTAACTTTCATATAATTTCATTTTTCCACCTTCTGAGCTGATACACGTTGAGTATTTCAATTACCAATTTACACAAAATCAACATTACAGCCGCATGTGATAATATTCTCATCCATGGATGTATTTGAATATTAGATCTCCAATTCCAAAATTTACTCCAAAAACCAGAGTTACACAGCACCTCATTTGCCTTATTGGCATGAGTTCTAATTGCTCTGCTGTGTTTAGTCTTTTAATGGATTATCTCCTTTGCTTCTTTCACAATTTGTATTTTCCTCCATTACTGCTCCTGTTACTGGTTGAGGCAAGGTTCGTCCCCCAATAACCAGGTCTGAGGTCAAGTTTTCGTGGAATGTACTGATCTGCTCAAATTGTCTACATCTGTTTTTTTTTTCCAGTTAATCTATTTGCATACCTTGTCCTAAAATTCTGTAACTTCTGAATATTATAAATTCATATTCATGTTCCTTAATTAATTTTTATCTTCTCTTTTTATGTTCTCTATCCGCAGATCATCTCGCTCATTAATAATGTTATACATGGACTCAAAAATTTCTCCAACTCTCCATCTGTATCCGTCTTAAGGATACTTCTTCAATATGTTTCCTTCCTTGCCAATTCTATCATTGTATCATTGAGTGTTAACTGCCTCCATATGCAAATACCCCCTGAGCTGCAATGTACATTGTACGAAATAATATAACTGTAAGAAATTACAATGCATTCATCAGGCTTTACTCTTTTGCTTATGCTTCCCTTTTTTTTCTGGGTTATCTGTAAGTCATCTGATGGGCCCTTTCACTCCTCCCAGAGTCCACATTTCTTTCATTTCTGTAACATTTTGTAAGAATAGCCAATCATACCATTTATTTCGATGATAACAAGGTGTAGAGCTGGATGAACACAGCAGGCCAAGCAGCATCAGAGGAGCAGGAAGGCTGACGTTTCGGGCCTAGACCCTTTATTTCAATGGCTTTTTTTTTTTACCTCCCCTTCGCTAATACTACTTTCTTTGTTTTAAAGTCAGTTTTTCTATGGATTATGTGTCAGTGTCTGCCATTTCAATTCTGTTTTGTGCTCTTCAAGGCCGCTATAATCCTTTTGTCAAATAGGTGTACATGTCTGAGACCCGTTCTTCAATGCATTTTTTGTCATGCATTCCCTCCTGTTTGTTACCTCTGAGGTAACAATCACTTTTGCATACATGCATTCTTGACTCTTGTATGATCTTATTAAAGATCCATGAGGTTTTAGTTATCTCTCCATATATTGTCCCGTTGCCTCAGGTAGTGGCTCGATTATCGAATTCAGTTCACGTAAAAGGAAAGACTAGGACACAAACAACGCCAAGAGGAAGCTATTACATTAGTGCTCTCATCTAAATATAACCTTTCACTAAAGTGCATTTAACCTCAATTGCTGTTTCAACCCATTCATTTTTTGTCTTCTGCACTACTCTCTGCCTTTAATCACTTCCTCTCGTCCAATTTTGCAATTTAACTATTACCATCCTATCTAATTCCAGAGCCCTGGAGAGATTTGTAGTCCATGGAATGTATTTTAAAACAGAAGTCAAACATTTTTATGTTTGATTTTGGCAAAAACATACTTTGTTCGTTCTTTCTCTGAAATGTCTCCCTTTTTTAAAAGTCATGTGATAACTCATTCTAGATATTTGATATCTCTCTGTAAATTTGCCCAAATTCAATATTCTGTTTACTCCCTCAAAGTTACTAATGATTTTTATGCAGTGAAGCCATTGAGAGTGTGTGCGTGCATTTTATCATTTTCCAGAATCATTTAAAATTTTCAGATAACTATTCCCTTTAAGTAGTTTAGAATGCCAGGTTGTGTGGGTCTTAATATAATTTTTTTTATCATGATATGCTTAAGTGTACCGAGGCTTAGTTGATTTGAAATTCCTGATACTCCATACACTTAATGTTTTCACAGTAGTTCTCCAATGCTGAGATGTATTGTTAATGAACGGCTTGATAGGTTGAGGATGCTTCGTCCATCACTGTATTGCGATATTGAAAGTCTGCAGACAGGGTCAAAAGTTTGAAGCTGTTGGCAAAAGCCTTCGGTGTCTTCAGTTATCTGGAAAACAAACAGTATCCATCCATTCCACTTTAGACAGAATGGGTTAATTAGTGGTGGTTCACTGCTGATTTAAAAGGGGCAGGGTGAAAACCTCTGGATATAATTACATCAACAGCCTTTCTTCCTCCGGTACGAAAATAAGTGTTATAATTAACAAAAGAAAAGCCGGCTTCCTTTGTTAGATTCTCCTTTTTAACTCCTCTATCAGTTTTCTCAGATTTTAGAACATACCATCAGATAATTTTGTTCAAAAAGAATTGCATTTCCAAAATCCCAATTTCTCCATTACTTGGATACTTTCACACCAAAGTACATTTACAATGAGCAAATCTTATCATCTGGACTTAAAGATTCACTCGCAGGTTAAGACAGTATTTGGAAGTTCATTCTGGCCAGAAAATGGAATTCCAAACATGATAATTTAAACATAAAGTTTCTAAAATTAAAATTTACCCAGGACTCTTTCCTCAATCCAAACACAATGCAGATAGTACTTTAATTTGAGGAAAGAGCAAATAAGTTATATATTTTTGACTTAATTTTACTTCTTCAATTAACTTTAATCAATACCAGAGGTAAATATTTACCAAGCTTTAAGAACAAAATTTTAAGTCAACATTTCATCGCAGATTTTTTCTATACACAACCACTTAAACATTCCTTAAAAGGACATTACATTAACCATACATATTCCACACTGATACAGGCACACACCACTCTTTCAAATCAACCTACATTTCCCAAACTACAAACAAAACTCAAAGTACTCTCAGATCTCGAGCTCCGGGAGACAAAACACACAAATTCGACAAGACAACACTTAACAACGAACAAATGAAGATGCATCTATGGGCACTCGCATTAGCATCCAGACAGGGAAGAGTTATTACCTTGGTCAAACTTAAAAGCTAGTCTGTTTCTCTCCCCCCACCCCATCTGTCTCCCCAAGACTTGTAAATAGAGTGAGAAACACACAGCAGCTTCATATTTCAAGAAAAATCTTAAAGGCGATTTTTCACTTTCTGTGTTCCCTTTATCAGTACTCCCTCCTTTTTTGTTTTGATACAGTTGGTCCCTTGGGATCATTTGCTATCACCACGTTACATTCATGGGCTGTCCCCTGGAAGTTAAATTATATGCTAACATGGTGGTACTTGCCTGAGTGCTCCCCCCTCTGCTATGGCTTGTCACTACAGGTGCCATTGGAGCAGATGGGGCTGGGTCCTGCCCTTTTCTCTCAAAAGAGGATAGGGAGTCCAATTCCTGTTTACCTTCCTCACTGTACCTAGCAAATCCACCTGCTAAGCCTCCCCAGTCCGCATCTCCATCACTAGATTCTCTCCCTATTTCAGGTCCAAAAGCGCACACTATTCCTCTCTGAGTGGCTAGCTGGCTTTGTAGCTTTTCTGTCTACTTCTGACACTTTGTATGGTTTCCAGTGTTGCTTTTGTTTTCCTATGCTGCTCACTGTAGCACATTCGTAGCAGATTTTAAACCACTAGACTGTGTCTTTTCAATGCCGCTTTCTCCTCATGATCGTGTTTAAATGTCTCGTCACATAATCCCGTGCATAATGGCCTGGTATGGCAATTGCTCTGCCCAGGACCGTAAGAAACTACAGAAGGTTGTGTGTACAGCCCAGACAATCACGGAAGCCAACCTTCCATTCATGGACTCTATTTACATTTCTCATTGGTGTGGAAAGGCTACCAACATCATCAAAGACCCATCGCACCCTGATAATGCTCTCCTACAAACTCTTCCATCAGGTAGAAGATACAGAAGCTTGAACACACGTGCCAACAGGTTCAGGAACAGCTCCTTCTTTGCCATTATTAGACTGATGAATGGACTCTAATTTCAAATAATGTTGATCTTGTTAATGCAGATCTTGCTTTGCGCACCTCCTGTGCAGTGTAACCTGTATGCCTCACTCTGTCCAAGCACCGTGATCTGTATGTCCTTGCTTACTATAATCTGCCTGTGCTGCTTGCAAACAAAGCTTTTCACTGTACTTAGGTACACATGACAATAAATCAAATCAGTATCAGTATACTCCCCATATTGAGGCCACTTCCCCATTACGGACTCAGAGGTTTACTCTATTTTGTCGTCCTGGGTTAAGTCCAACTTAACTCCAGACTCTTGTTCTCTCCGCGCTCTGCCGATCAGATGCGAGTCAAGTTCCTGCTGACTCAAAGGCCCTCAAGTCCAGTGTCTCTTCCTGAGACAGCTGTTAGCATCAGTGGAATTTCCATTGTTTATTTTAATTCCTTCTCCTTACCAGCATCCCTTCGGAGTGCCAGGCTGGATGTTAGCAGATAACACTCTTATCACCACCATTCTGCTACCCTCCCCTCTTTATTTGCAGCTCCCCCTACCCCCACATCCAGACCTGAAGAAGGGTAATACCCGAAATGTTGACTTCTCCTTTCCTCCAGATGCTGCCTGGCTTGCTGTGTCTTTCCAGCCTCCTATTTGTCTACCTTGGATTCCAGCATCTGCAGGTTTTTGTTTTGTCTCTATACAATTCACAGCATTTGGTTAGGAAAAGGTTAACAGCACACATGCAATTCATAAAAGGCTAAAATCCGAGCGCACGTCCACTAAGTTTGATGTTCCCTGAACAGTCAACAAAGTAAAGGCTGATTCCCGAGAATAGTAGCTCACACTAGGCAGGCAATTTCTCCCAGGTCTTGGGGTCCTCTCCACACTTCCAAGTGTGGGGTCCACAACTTTGCAAAGGTTGCTGTCTGGAGTTTTCACCGATGGCACACCGAAATCCTTCATTTTTATCCTTTTTCCTTATCTTCACGAACTGTGGTGTCTTGTTCTTGTTGGTTCATAGCTCATCTGAGAGCCGGTATCTTTCCACTATAGGCTCACTCCAAGGACACCTTTTGGATTACCTCATTACTGTTCCACCAAATAAGGATTTCCGCCTTATGTCATCCCTCAGAACTGATCTGGCTCAAACTGGCTAGGGCTTGGGTAACTTCAATTCATAGCTACTATCTTTATGTGTGAGCAGTCTCTGTCCAACAAACTGCAGAAAGCTAAAACTAATATTTTTGGTTCTGTGGAAGCTTGACCCCATCCATTCAGGCTGCTTCTATTGTTCCAACTTGAAAAAAACCCCAAGTCCTCACAAGCTGCTTATTCTATTGGCTTTGAGCAGACTGCTTGGCACGTCTGTCTCAACCTTTCTTCTTTATAAAAAAAAAGGACAAAATACACCTCTGAAAGCCATAGTATTGTTACAAGTATGAGATTGTTGGATATTGTAACAGCCCATTGCTTAAGTGTGCTGAAGCACCAATGTATGGTACCTCCAGTTGGCATTCCTCCCAAATGCTGGCTATCGAATTCCTGGGCAGTGAAAATACACAAACACAAACAGTCCAAAAACTGATGTGTATCTTTGGGGATAGGGAGCCCAGATGTCATTTATATCAGTTAGTTTTTTTTTATTCATCCTTTTAGGATGTGGGCATTGCTGGCTGGGCTAGCATTTATTGCTCCTCCCTAGTTGCCCTTGAGAAGATGGCAGTGAGCTGTCTTCTTGAAGTACTGCAGTCCATTTGGTGTAGGTCCATCCACAATGCTGTTAGGGAGGGAATTCCAGGATTTAGAAACAGCAACATATTTCCAAGTCAAGATGGTGAGTGGCTTGGATGGGGTGGCGTTCCCATGTATCTGCTGCCCTTGTCCTGCTAGGATGGAAGTGGTCATGGGTATGGAAGATGCTGTCTAAGGAGCCTTGATGAATTTCTGTAGTGTAGATAGTACACACTGCTGTTACTGAGCATTGGTGGTGGAGGGAGTGAATGTTTGGGGATCGCGGAAGTAAAGTACTATATATTCAGACAAAGTTCAGCAACTGGTGTTGGAAAGTTTTGCTTGGAGATAGCAAGAACTGCAGATGCTGGAGTCAGAGTCAATACAGTGTGGAGCTGGAGGAACATAGCAGGTCAGGCAGCATCAGAGGAGCAGAAGAGTCAACATTTCAGGCCTGGACACTTCATCAGGACTCACTCACCTAGCTCCACTTGTATCTATCAAAGCATTGCCAGAGTATTTCTTACAAACTGCCCTTTCCATTCTCGGACAGTTACATATGGTGTTTCCCGAGGATCTGTCTTTGACCCCCCGTCTACTTTTCATTTACTGATTGACGACACTATCTGATACCACAGAAGTATATC
Source organism: Rhincodon typus (assembly GCF_021869965.1). Taxonomy (NCBI): domain Eukaryota; kingdom Metazoa; phylum Chordata; class Chondrichthyes; order Orectolobiformes; family Rhincodontidae; genus Rhincodon; species Rhincodon typus. The sequence goes on from NC_063372.1 coordinate 5,872,876, forward strand.
GCAATGAAATGAAATATGGACTGTTACCGTTTAAGTCTTATTGACTAACTTCAAAACCTTGAACTTTGGCTTGAAAGGTAACATTAAAAATGAGATGGGATACTTTTAAAATTCACATGATCTGAATGTAGCCAATCTCAACAGGACTTTACAAAACAAATATCTCATTTACATGACTGAAACTTCTTATCAATCCTACATAAGGCTATCCTAGAATAATTACCTGGATATTAAAATTCATCACCTGGAATATGTACCTCTCACTGAGACATTCAAATGCCTCTGAAGGATAGACTTCTCAATTACAGGCGCTGGAACAAAGACACAAATCCAAAACTCATTAGGCAAATGTGAGGATTTACATCAATGTATAACAGAGGAACTCTGACACGAGACTATCAGAGGTCTCTGTTAAACACGGTTTGTCCCTGCTGTAGACCAACAACCAGGATTCATACATCAAAATGTCCCTCCTCTGAGAAGCTGTGATTATAAACTTGTATTTCTTGCTACAGAAAACAGTCACAATATGAAGAACTCCTCCTTGCAGAAAGTTGCAGCCCTTTCTCTTTGGAAATGGAGTGTCTTGCTTTGCAAAAGTGATGGCTTGAGGGAGTGTGGACTGTGAATCAATAATTTTTAAAGTATGAAAATCTGCTTCATCCAGGATAACAACAAGCTCAGCCACTCTCCCTCAACATAGCTTCAAGATCAACATCAGAATGGATAATTCCTTCACCTCAGAATTATAATTGTTTTTCACTTTTATAGGGAGGTGGCAGTGTAGTGGTGTAGTTAGTGAACGAGTAATGCAGAACTCCAGGCTAATGTTCTGGGGAGACATGGGTTTGAATCCCACCATGGCAAATAGTGAAATTTGAATTCAATAAAAATCTGGAATGAAATATTAGCCTAATGGTCACCAAGTAACTATGGCCAATTGGTTCACTAGATGAGGAAATCTACTGTCCTTGGCTGGTCTGATTCCAGACTCATTTTAATGTAGTTGATTCTTAATTGAACTCTGGGCAATTAGGTATGGGTAAATGCTGGACCAGCCGATGCCACCCACATCCCACAAACAAATTAAACTAAAAATCCCATCTCTGCTCACCTTGTACATTATCCTATTTGCTTGCATGCTAGTGTGTGTACAAGCGTTGCAAAATTCAGAAGTGTTTTTTTACTTTCTAATAAGTTTATACAATGAAACATTCTCCATAATTTTGATTCTTTGAGAGGGCTATGTGGTTCGTTTCTCCATAGCTTTAATGTGTATTCAAGTATATGTCGATTTGTGAAGAAAACACATCTGTTTAAAAATTCAAAAACTCTGTGATACCAACATTGGGAGTGAAAGAGTGGAATATATTGTTTAGCCTTACAGATTTGATTGTAACAGTCAGCTTTGCTATGGATGCTGAAAACTTCTAATTCTTTATTCATTCACGGGATGAGGGCGTTGCTGGCTGACCAGCATTTATTACCAATACCTAATTGTCCAGAGGGCAGTTATGAGTCAACCACATTACTGTGGGTCTGGAGTCACATATATGCCAGACCAGGTAAGGATGGCAGTTTTCTTCTCTAAAGGACATTAGTGAACCAGATGGGTTTTTCCAACAATTGGCAATGGATTCACGGTCATCATTAGACTCTTAATTCCAGATATTTATTGAATCCAAATTCTACCATCTGCCGAGGCAGGATTCAAACCCAGGTCCCCAGGACATTACCTGAGTCTCTGGATTAACAGTCCGGCAATAATACCACTAGGCCATTGCCTTCCCTCTAGGTCTCATTTACCATCTTCATTTTCAACCTCCACAGCCCCCTAAACCCATTGTTGCTAATTTATCAGACTCTTTTAAGTGTCATTCAGTACCGGAAGAGTAGATTGCTTCCTCCTATTAAATATGAATGCTCTTGTCTTCATTCTTCCTCCAAACTCTATGCCCCAGGGAATATTGTTACAGGGACCTGAATAACATGGTCTATGATGAGAAAACTGGAAGAATCATGTTAGAAGTTGGGTGAGAGTTTCCCTTGACCTTGGGAGCAATTTATTTCATTCTCAAACAGAATTCCGACCTTTGAGGTGAGATTCTCACTGGGCAGCAGTGAGATGCCTATAGACAGGGAATATTGCTTGTTGTCGTCCTGGTTAACTGCAAATGTTGCCTCATTATTATGCAGCTTCCTATCTGACCACCTGCCATGAGGAAACTGCACATTGACAATTTCTGACACAAAACTTAGAGCCAGTATCTGGTGACCTCAGCCCGTGCCTTGCTGTTCCACGCTACCATCGCAGGGTGCAACAACGTACAACATCTCAAGGCACTCTCCTGAGTGCCTGTCTCACTCACTTCCCCATTCATGTCCATGGATATTGGCATTTGAAACCCGTCAGCCTCTCAGGGCTCTCAAATAACATCTCTGATCCACTTACAGGATGCTTCTGCACTTACAAAGCTGCAGCTCAGGTCACATCAGTTACTAACATTGATACACTGTGAAAGGGTACTGTGGCCAGGAAATGGCATCAAGCTCTGGACCAAACTGTATCTCCAGGCTCACTTGCTCTTGTTGCAATCACTCACCCAGAACTTACTTGAATACTCATAGCATCTCTGCCTTCCGTCCCCTTTTTACACATTGCCCACCCAGCCAGAGTTTCCAGGCTCACATTACTCTGGTCTCACCATGCTGTTCAGTACTGCCACAAAGCCAGGAAGCTTATCATGGTTGTCAGCAGTCAAGTCAAAGGAGACAGTCTTCAGTCACAGAGTCCTCATCTAGGAAGTTAAGGCCAGCCTCCAATATCTGCGCAGAGGAATGAGGTCTCGGCGTAGTCAGGGTCAGGATCTTCTCACATGGAGTGTGGAGCTGAGTGACAGACAGCCCACTGCCTGTCTTGGCTTGCTCTGCCCTTTTGTGGGCTGTTTCCTCCTGGAATAAGAGAAAGGGAGGGATTGAGTGAAATGAAAGTGCGTGACAAAGCTGTCACAGCTGGTGTCGAGGGGAAAACGGTTGTAAAGTGAGCCGAGGGAGTGAATAAGCAGTGTGGATGGCACGCAGGTTTAGGAGGGAATGGGTGAGTGCAAGTGAGTGTGCAATAGCTAGACGGATAGATCATGAGCTTTGTTGGAAGGTGGGCATTGCTGGCGTTTCCTACAGATAGTTGAGACAGCAGTAACCTGGGTGGCAATCTTGGACCAGACTAGCAGGGAAGTCCTGGAAGAAGAGGGCATCCCTGCTTTGCATCATCCCATTTGCCAGGACTTCAAGGAGTTTGCCCACAATGTGGAGTACCATATTCTCCTTGTCTGCCATGTCCAGGAAAGTGTCAAGAAGTGTGAAGGGCTAGTCTGGGTTCACAACTGTCTTTTAGAGACAGCATGGATACCGAATACAGCGCCTGGTAAAATCCAGCTCGCATTGGGTTAGAGGAGTGCCATGAAGCAGTGTGCGACAGGTTTAAGATGGCTACGTGAGGAAAACCTGCTAGGCCTCACGGTGAAAAACTCTGAAATTTCCTCCCTAAACTTCTTTCATTCTCAGCTTCTGTTTCTTTCTTTAAGGTAGTCCTTAACAGGACCTTTATTAATTAAGCTTTTGACCATCTGTCCTAATGTTGTCTTGTGTGGCTTAGTGTCTAACTATGCTTTAAAATACTACTGTGAATGATCTTAGGGCATTATGTGGAAGTCACTTGTTATATGTTTAAGTTGTTGTTGTTTTTTATCACTTCTAATATAATGCAACAAGCAAACAAATCTTCCTGGTTCTGCTAGCATTCCATAGGGAATCTCTGTGATATCCCAGTCCGCTCCTGAACCACTCCAAACACCATCACTGCTTCCCAGGTAATCACTGGAACTGAAATAGAATTTGCTGGAAAAATACTGCAGGTCTAGCAGCATCTGTGAAGAAAAATGAGAGTTAACGTTTCAGGTCCAGTGACCCTTCCTCAGAACTTAACTACCTTTTATCTTCTTCCATCCCATCTTCTAGGGCCTCAAACATTCCTCCCAGGTGAAAAAAAAATTATATGCACTTCTCTCGATTAGGTGTTTTGTATTCTCTGCTCACAATACAATCACCTCTGCATTGTAGAAACCAATTGCAAGTTGGATGACTGTTTTGCATAACATCTTTGTTCAGTTAGAAAGTTTAACCCTGAGCTTCTGATTTCATCATTTTAACCTTCTATCCTACTTCTAATCTGTCTGTCACTGATTTTATTCTACTCAACAAAACTCAACCTAGCATGAGTGCCTGCACCTCACTTTTAGATTAGGCATTTTACAGCCTGTTGGTTCACTGATAATCCGGTCAGGAAAGAAATCTACCTTCTTTACCTGGCTATACTACATGTGACTTCAGACTTACAGCTATGTAGTAGACTGGTAAATCACCCCTGACTAGTTTAGAAAGCCACTGAGCTTTATCAAACGGTTGAAGAAGAGAGTCTAAAAGGAATAAAATTGAAGAGATAACATGGCACCAATCTCCGCACTAGAATCAACAAATGGCAAATCCAGCCCTGTCAGCCCCATAAAGTATTCCTTACTGATGTCTGGAGGGGCTTGTGCCACACACTGGGGGAGCCTCCCATAGTCTCGTGAATCAGCAGTCTGACATTATTCGGTGTCTATGACTCTGTTCCAGACATCACCATCCCATTCCCGGGACTGTCCTGTTTCCGAGACAACAAGGTGCAGGGCTGGATGAACACAGCAGGCCAAGCAGCATCATAGGAGCAGAGTGCT
>NC_063372.1:5877750-5884647 GCF_021869965.1 Rhincodon typus
GTTCTTTGTTTTATTTATGTGACCAGTCCCGTTCAGTTTCTCATCAATGGTAGTCCATTTCTGATACCCTTCAGTAGCAGTTAAATAGTGACAGACAAGTTTTAATTCAGTCCTTATCCAGACATTCCTTCAGGTTTCTTTTAAAGAGGAGTTAACTGACACTGTCCATTTTTCAAGGAAGCTTTTGCAGACGTGTGTTGTTCTTTGAATGTCCACTGAGGCTTTTAACTTCATTGAAATAAGTGAAGTACCATACTTGTAAAAATGTTGAATGCACGTCTTTAGGCAAAACATCGGGTTGATTTATACATGAGTAATATTTGAGGGGTTGAAATCCATGCACGTTCTTGGGTACAGTGATGCACTTCAGGGATTTTCAAAATTCTGAATTTGTGTCCGCTTGTCCCACATTCCTATAACTTATTTCAACAAATTCATCAAATTTCACTTTATCCAGTTCCTTATTGTTTGGATTTTACTGAAAAGAGAGACAGGTTGCTAAAGCTTTTCATCTCATACTCATCTTGACCACACAGTCCTTATGAAGAAAACATTCCGTCTTCACATTGAGAATACCCTCTTTCATGTTATGTGGTAATACCATTGTGATAAATGGGATAGATTTAGAATAGATCTAGCAACTGAAGACTGGGCATCCATGAGGCATTGTGGAGCAGCAGCAGAATTGTACTGCAAGACAATCTGCAAACTCGTGGCCCACCATGATCCCCCACTGTACCATGACCATCAAGCCAGGGCATCAACTCTGATTCAATGGAGCAGGAGAATGGCACCAAGTATACCTAAAAAAAAAAAAAAAAAACTACTTGTTTGCCGAACGGTATAAGCAGCATTTGATCAAGTTAAGCAATTCAACAACCAATGGTTCAGATCTAAGCTCTGTAGTCCTGCCACATCCAGTTGTGAATGGTGGTGGACAATTAAACATTTCACTGGAGGAGGAAGGTCCCCAAATCTCCCCATCCTAAATGATGAGGGAGCCCAGCACTTCAGTGCAAAAGATAAGGCTGAAGCATTTGCAGCAATTTTCAGCCAGAAATGCCAAGTGGATAATCAGTCTCATCCTCCTGCAGAGATCCCCAGCATAACAGATGGCAGTCTTTAGCCAAATCAATTGACTCCACATGATATCAATAAATAGTTGGAGGCAATAGATAAGGCTCTGGGCCCTGACACTGAAGACATGTGCTCCAGAGTTTACCAGGTCCTTAGCTGTTTCAATACATCTACAGCATTGGCATCTACCTAGCAATATGGAAAATTGCCCAAAAGTAGGAAAGGATCCAACCCAGCCAATTACCGACCCATTATTATACTCTCGATCATCATTAAAGTGGATGGAAAGGGTCATCCCCAATGCTATCAAGCAGCACTTGCTTAGCAATAGTCTGCTCACTAATACTCAGTTTGGGTTCTGCGAGGACCACATCGCTCATGACTTCATTACAGCCTTGGTTCAAACATGGACAGAAAAGCTGAATTCCAGAGGTGAGGTGAGAGTAACTGCAATCGATATCAAGACCAAGTGTGGTGTCAAGAAGCCGGAGCAAAACTATGGAGTAAATGGGTATTAGGAGGTAAATATCTTCGCTGGTTGGAGACATATCTGCCACAAAGGAAGATGTTTGTGGTTGTTGGAGTCAGTCATCTCCGCTCCAGGACTTCTCTTCATGAGTTCCTCAGGGTAGTTATTTTCTAATCAACCTTTTCAAAGATGTTATTGCACACCTCTGAAGCAGGTGGGACTTGAACCTGGGCCTCTTGGCCCAGCGATAGGGACACTACCACTACCACTACCACCACACCACAAGAGCCCTTGGAGATCCTCAAATTTTTGACCCTTAGAATTCCATGGATTCTAAAATGGCCTGTTTTAAGATATTTTCTAATCGACCTGTTCAAAGATGTTGTTACACACTTTTGGACCTGGTGAGACTGGAACCTGGGGCTCCTAGTTCAGAGGTAGGGACACTACTACTGCACCACAAGAGCCCTTACGTTCCTCAGGGTAAGTCCTCAGCCCAACCATCTCTAGCTGCTTCATCAATGACCTTCCCTCCATCATAAGGTCAGACGTTGGGATGTTCGCTGATTGATTGCACAATGTTCGGCATTATTCGTGACTCCTCACATACTGAAGTAGTCTGTATCCAATATCCACGTTTGGGCTGATAAGTGATAAGCAACATTCACACCACACAAGTGCCAAGCAATGACCATCTTCAATAAGAGAAAATTTACTCCTGTCCTTTGACATTCAATTTCGTTACTATCACGGAATCCCCCACTATCAATATCCTGGCTGTGACCATCAACCAAAGGCTAGAACTCCTGCAGCAAGTAACTCACCTTTTATCTCCCAGTCCCTGTTCACCATCTACAAGGCACAAGTCAGGAGCATGATGGAATACTCCCCACTTGCTGGATGAGTGCAGCTCCAATAACACTCAAGAAGCTTGACACCATCCCGGATCGAGCAGCCCCTGCTTGATTGGCACCATATCCACAAACATTTGCCCCTTCCACCACTGATGCTGAGTAACAACAGTGTGTGCCATCTACAAGATGCACAGTCATTCACTAACCTGACTTGGAAATATATCTTTGTTCCTTCGGTGTAACTGCATCAAAATCTTGGAACTCACTCCTCACAGCACTGCGGATGTACCTGCATCACAGGGACTTCAACAGTTCAAGAAGGTTGCTCACCAACACCCTCTCGAAGTCAATTATAGGAATAGACAATAAATGCTGGCCCAGCCAGCAAAGCCAAATCCCCCGAATGAATAAAAAAGTGTAAACCTCATGAAAGTATGCAGTTGTTTTATTGGTTTTTGTTTAGGACATCCAAGAAGACCTTGAAGCCAAGTACATGGATGCAGTTCAGTCGATTGATCTTTTGGAAACTGAGAAGACTTTACTGGTGTATGAGGTGGAGCGCTTGAGGGACATTCTAGAGAGCACAGAGGAGGAGCTGGCAGAGCTCCAGAGGAAACACCTACAAATACGCACGGTAATATAAATTGTATCCTAATTTTCAATTTTACTTGCAATTTAAAGGAGTTTTAAAGAATCAACTTATCTTCAAGGCAATAATCCTAATTAAAATGCTGTTGATTATGAAAAGCCAGGAATCCTGTCCTGTTTTTTCTTGACAAGGATCAACAGGGTAGATGCAGGAAGGATGTTTACCCTGGCATTGTTACTAAGGGGAGTCCAAACCCAGGGGTCACAGTCTAAGGATACAGGGTAAACCATTTACGACTGAGATGAAAAAGATTCTTCACCCAGAGAGTGGCGAGCCTGTGGAATTCACTACCGTAGAAAGCACTCGAGGCTGAAACATTGTATGATTTCCAGAAGGAGTTGGATATAGCACTTGGGGCTAGAGGGATCAAAGGATATGGAGGAAAAGCAGAAACAGACTATTGAGTTGAGCAATTGCTATAATGAATGGCAGAGCAGGCTCGAAGGGCAGAATGGCTCTTACTTACTATGTTCCTATGTTGGGCTTGGGATGGGGTTCTAGATCCAAAGGACTCAGCTTCTCAGAATAAGGGAGAGACTGTGGTGAATCAGTCATTAAATATGTTCCAGACTGAGATTGATAGATTTCTACATATTAACAACATCAAGGGATAGAAGGATAGTCCAGGAAAATGATATTGAAGTAGAAAATCAGTCATGGTCTCAATGAGTGGCAGAGCAGGCTTGAAGAGTTGAATGGCCTACTTTTGCTCCTGTGCCTTATGTGTATTAATCATGGGTGATATTTTAATCATCTATATTGGGATAGTCAGAATCCTTAGATTCTGGAGAAGTGCTGGAGGATTAGAATACTGCCGATGTACACCTTTATTTGAAAAGGGAAGGAGACACAAGAAATAGGTAACTGTAGGCCACTTAGCTTAACATCTGTTATTGGGAAAATATTAGGGTTTATTATAAAGGATGTAATAATAGAGCATTTAGAAAAACATGGAGATTAAGCAGGGTTAGCTTAGCTTCATGAAGGGGAAGCCATGCCTGACAAATTTATTAGAATTCTTTTGAAGAGGTAACAAGCAGAATAAATAGAGGTGAAACAATGGATGTGATTAGGATTTTCAGAAGGCTTTTGATAAGGTACCACATATTTGGCTACTTTATAAGATAAGAGCCCATGGTGTTGGAGGTAGTATATTACCATGGATTGAGGATTGGCTAACTAATTAAAGAGAGAGTTCGGACAAGGGTGGGGAAGGGATGCATTTTCAGCTTGGCAACCTGTAACTAATGGTGTACCATAGAGATTTGTGTTGGAGCCACAATTATTTACAGTATAAATGACTTAGATGAGGAAAGTGAATGTATAATAGCCAAGATTGCGGATGACACAAAAATAGGTGGGAAGGCAATTGGTGAGGCTGACATAAAGACTCTGCAGAGAGATATAGACAGATTAATTGAGTGGGCAAAAATTTGACAGATGAAAAAGATGTGGGAAAATGTGAGGTTATGCACTTTGACAGGAATAATAGAGGAGCTGAATGTTATTCAAATGAAGAAAATCTGCAGAAAGCTACAGAACACAAGGATTTGGGGGTCCTCATCCATGAATCATAAAAAGCTAGCTTCCAAGTTCAGTGGGTAACAGGGAAGGCAAATGGAATGAATGGAAAATAAAAGTAGGGAGGTTTTGCTAAAACTATACAAGGCACTAGTCAGTCTACAGCTGGAATACTGTCAACAGTTTTGCGTCCCTTATCTAAGAAAACATATACTGACTTTGGAGGCAGTCCAGGGAAGGTTCACTCAGTTGATACCAGGTACCAGGTATGGTGGGACTGTCTTATGAGGAGCGGTTGAGTAGATTGGGCCTCTACTCACTGGAATTTAGAAAAATGAGAGGCAACCTGCAGAAAGATTGTTACTCCTTGTGGGAGAGTCTAGGACCAGAGGGCATAATCTCAGAACAAGGAGTTGTGCATTTAAGACCGAGATAAGTAGCAATTTCTTCTCTCAGGGTAGTGAATCTGTGGAATTCTTTACTGCAGAGGGATGTTGAAACTGGGTCATTAAGTATATTCAAGGCTGAGATAGACAGATTTTTAATCAATAAGAGAATCAAGGGTCATGAGGAAAAGACAGGAAAGTGGAGTTGTGGATTATCAGATCAGCCATGAGCTCAGTGAATGGCAGAGCAGACTCGTTGGCCGAATGGCCTGCTGCTCCTACATATGGTCCTAAGTTCTTTAGTAGCAGTTTAATAGCCTTACCAGATGTTTCATGTCATTATATCACACCTCAAAACTGTCTCCAATTAAGCACTGATATCAGACACAAGACAAATTAAAATAGGAGATGTCACTAGAAGAGTAATGATATACTGTAGAAGGTCGATGTTAATGCCCATCATTGGCACAGTATAGAATTAACTTTACCCCTATGTGTCACCTGGAAGAGTTAGATACAAAAAGAAACAATTCCTTTCCAAGCAGTGTCGTCCCTCCATTTCTGTGTACAAAGGAGCAGTAAATAAAAAATGAAAATGGTTTGACATGAAAGTTATTGAGTAATTGTTTTCTCAATTCCATCAACAGGAACTGGAGACAGAGAAAGTTGCCAAGCAGTTATTGCAACAAAAGATTAGTTGCATGCAGGAGCAGCTGGAGGAGAGACTGGAGAGCCAGGTAAGAGTGATTAAAGCAACATTCTGATTTACACTGTGGCTGGGATCTAAGGGAAATTGCATTTGATAATGGAATCATCTTTCTTGGAACTTTTGGATCCAAGCACAATGTCTTTTCCTTTTTCTTCCCCTACTCCTCACCCAATTTTTCCTTTGGGTACACAACACCATTCAGGTACGCTTAGTACGAAGGTAGGATTTCACCTTCATACAGAATGAACTGGTCACTCCTGCCTATAGTGTCATGGAAAGATGCATCTATGACAGGTGATTGATGAGGACAAGGTCTAATAGGTTTTTCTCTTTTTATTGGTTCCCTCGCTACTTCCCATATGTCCAGTTGTGCAGCTATGTCTCCACGGCAGGTTTCTTGTATTGCAATGGCCTAAACTGCAGAGGGAAAATGGCAGATGTCCAATGACATGTCCTCGGTTCATTGTCTTGTGATGCCTCATCCTGACATGTTTCCTTTTGGATTTTTTTTCTTGTTGGTTTGCCATTGCTTTTTAGTCTCGGGGCAGTGAGGCAGGCTCCAAGTCTATCTCGGCCAGAACAACTGAGCCTGTGTTGTTGCCATTATTCTGAACCATGTGCTTGCAATCTAGCCAACTAAACTAACTAGCCTCTTATTATGAGAATAGTGCCTTCAGTATTGCTCTGTCTGTGGGACAACTCGTAATCAGGCTTGACCCTTCTCATCATTCACCTACTTCTCCAAATAGGGACAGGTAACTGAACAGGACAGTAGGTGATTGCTTGTACAGTCAGAAACAAATGTTAGTTACGTGCAATTGGCCATCAATATTGTGACGATGCTGTGGCTTTAAGAGGTTATTTTGTCCAGGTTTCTTTTTGAAGAAAGGTTTTAAGGGAAAGGCGGAGAGCAGTCTACCAAAAACACTAGAGTAAATAGCTTGTGAGGCCTTGGATTTTTTTAAAAAGTTGGAACAATAGAAGCAGCCTAAATAGGTGGGGTCGAGCTCTCACAGTACCAGGATTTTTAGTTTTTGTAGCAGCAGTTGTTGCTGGGTTCTCAGGAGTGTTGGAAGGCAGTGAATCTCTCCCAGCCGCTACACTCTCTCTCTAAGTTTTCTCTGGATGCTTTTCCTCCAGGGCTGCTGGAGTTGCATGTGAGACAGTTCTGTTTTCTGAATTTGTCTTTTGCCAAGGGTGTGTTTATGGGATAACACAGTGTGGAGCTAGAG
>NC_063372.1:5884747-5900677 GCF_021869965.1 Rhincodon typus
GTGGGAGGGGTCTTTGATGATGTTGGCTGCCTTTCTGAGGCAGCAGGAAGTGCAGATGGAGTCAATGGATGGAAGGATGGTTTGCGTAATGGACTGGGCTGTTCACAACTCTCTGTAGTTTCTTACGGTCCTGAGCAGAATAGTTGCCATACAAAGCTGTGAAGAATCTGGACAGGATGCTTTCTATGGGGTATTTGTAAAAATTAGTAACAGTTTTTATGGATGTGCCAAATGTCCAAAAAGGTTGGTGAGAAAACTTTACAAAAGCCGCAGACTGCATAATGCTGCATGTGCATTTTGATCAGAAAGCTTTCCCCTGTCCGATTTGTTTTTGCCTGAATCATTGTGCATGACTCTATTAATACAGCTCACTGTTAAGCTGGAGCCTGGACACGCCAGATAACACTGCAAAGACTTAGGATTCCGCAGAACTTGTTTGACCTTCCCAACTTGCACATTAGATGACTTGGTCATCTCACATTATATTTGCAATGTATCTTCTGGTGACAGGTTACAATGCACTAAGGAAATTGAAAATTCTCCAGTGGGAGAATGTTATGTTTTCCAACTGTACTAATATAGGGAAGTGAGTTCTCCATCTAATTTATGTTTAGCGCACATGGACATATTACCAAAGAGAACTCCAATATCAGCTATGAGTGATCTGAGCAGGGTAACTGTATTAACAATCTCGACTGAATGTTGTAAATTCTAACTGAATGACAGTATTTGTTTTGTAAATGACCCCGTTCATTTGAAAAAAAGACCTTCCAGTAGCTTGCATTCTGTTAAGTTTCTCAATGAATAATTAAGATAATCCTTTTCCTTTCCTTAGTCTCTTTTAATATATTAAACACCATTGGATTTTTTTAGAAAGGCTACGATTTTAGTAAAGACAATTCTGTTTTCTCAATTTGCTTTATGCCAAGGGTGTGTTTATGGGACATTACAATATTGGACCAGTTACTGTTTAGTAGCAAAATAATCTATTATTTTGTTAAGTTTTCCAATAGAATTAAGTTATTCCAAGTTCCTTTTCTTTTATTGTATTTTAACTCTATTGTTCGAATAAATTGTGTTTTGCTTAATTTAGAGTAGTTTGACCAATTGAATTGCATCTGGAACACAGCACCTCAAACTCACCTTTAAAATAAGAAAAAGCTAGGGTCTAGGCTACCTTTTTTAATATATTTTGAGGGGGTCTGGTCTGGGGGTCCATAACAATATTGCACATGTAATTTTCATTACAACTAATTTTATAATATGACCATAACTGATACACCTAATACATAATAAAACAAACTTTTATTTTCATACAGGGCACTGAAATTGTTGCCAGAGAGAATGTAGATAAAAATATTCAGCGTAACCTCCAATATCATGGGTACTTGGATGCAAAGAAAATGGAGTTTAAATCAGACAAAATGAGGAAATACTACGTGGAGAAACTTCAGGGCTCAGCAGTAACCCCACAAGATATAGAGTTCGAGCACTTAGTTGATGCCTTTGAAACCAAATCCATCAGACAGCAAAGTATGAAAATTATTGAAGACATCTCCAATGGAAATGATCAAGAGGGAAGTATGAACATATTCACACAACAGAGTGAAGATGATACACATGCGGAAGGATCTAATGATCTAATTGAAGATAGTGAGAAAGTTATGGAAGGCCGTAGAAGTGAAACTTTAGAACAGTTGGAATTGGTGAGTAAAGAAAAGGACACAGAATATCATGAAAGCAACGACTGCAAGGAGAAAGAACAGAACAAGTTAATATTAGAGGTAAGTGAAGTTACTTCAGGGGAAACTGTACAAAAAAGGGAAATTAATGAAGAGAAAAATGAGGGAAACGAGGATGGAACAAAAGAGGAAATATCCAGTGAAGGGTTTTTGAGTAATGGGGTGGAAGGGGGTGAAAGAAAGCTATTTGCATATGAAGCTCCGAGTCAAAGAGACGAGAAAGAGCTAGACAATGAACATCTTGTAAAGAATGAAGAAATGGACCAGGGGCTACAATTATCTGTCAATGAAGTAAATGAAAGAGAGGATAGCAGAACAAGAGAGGAAGAGAGTGTTAAAGAAGAGGTAAATGCAAGAGAAAGTCTAACACAAAAGGACAACAAAGAGAGGAGTGAAACAAATGCAAATTTAGACCTGAGAAAGCAGCAAACTGTAACTGACGGGAAGGTACACGTGGATGGGGAAGAAACACAGAATGGGGATGGTGCTGAACAAAACACTGGTGGAAAGGAAAAGGGGGCATTTGACATGTTGGAGCAACTGTTTAAAAAAATAGTGACACGGCAGAAGAGTTTATCAGACAGTGAGAGGCAAATGAGCAAGGAGGATTATATTGATAGTCACAAGGATGAAATAAATGGGGAAAGAGGAGATGAAATAAAAGAACAGGATGAAGAATATGTACTTGCAAAGGAAGCACAGCACAGGGGGAAAGAGAGCAAAGGAATAGAATCAATAAGTGCTGAGATTGAGGAGGAAATGAATGAGTTGTCTCAGAAGGGGCTAGTCGATGGTGAACTTGAGCTGACGTTCCCAGAAAGAAAGGAGACAATGACCGAACTCATTGAAGAAGCTGCACGACTCATGACAGATCTATCCAATGAGGAAATGCAAAATTCAACAGAGAGTATTACATCTGAACCTGAAATGGATACATATGGTCAAGAAAGCAAAACAAAGAATGAACAAAATCCTGAGAACACAACAACTAATGATGATGTGGAGTTGAGGGGAAATTTAAATACCAGTGAGAGCATCAAGCAACATCTTAAACACAGTGATACCTGCCAGGTTTCATAAGACTCTGGTTTATCACCTCTGACATATTGAAGCCCAGCATAGGGGAAAGGCTTCTTCAAGGTTACGTGAACTGTGCACAAGTTTGAATAGTATCTTTAAATCGTCTTAATGTCAATTCTTTCACTTATAATAACCTTTTTTATTTGAAAAGTAAATCTCTCAATAAAAGTAAAAAGGTCCAAATTAAGTGGAAACATAGTTTTATTTTTCATTCTCTGATACTCTGTCTCAGGCTTGTGAGTTTATTTGGCAAGGGAGTAATTAAATATGCATCCCATATTCATGATAAAGTTTATGTTACTCGGCTACTTTACCTGTTATTATAGAGTATTCGGTGTAATGTATATCATTGGATAATGAACAAAAATACCCAGTCATGAACAAACCTTGAATCTGTTTCTTTCCCCAAACGCCACTGTTGACTTCCGAATTGACATTGACTCGATAACTATCTGTCTGTCTATCTTTCACTCTAGCATTTATCAGGGGTCATAGAAGCATATATATTCCCAAATCAAACCTCAAAACATACAACAATTATGATGAAGGTTAGAATCCTGATAAGTTATAACTTGAGTCTTCTTTCTGTTGAGGCTGACTGACTTACTATGTGCTTCCACTCTGTTCTGTGTTTGTCTTCAGTTTTCATTATCCCTGATTTTTCCAGGAAGATCCCAGGTTCAGTAGCTAGTACATGCTGAGTCAGTTTTGTTCCTGGGTTAGTCAGCGCAAAAAACAGTCAAGGTTCCTCCTTTTCATTGCCTACCCCATCCCCATATCAAAATGTTGATGTGTAGACACCTGGTGAAGATGGAATTGGATTTTGTTGGAAGTCTAATGACACTCGCTGTCTAGGCTCATGTGTAAAAGATTAACTGGAGAGCTGCTGGTATGGCAGGAAATTTGTACAAACCCGGACAAATGTCCCTAGGATCTGAAGAAATTAGCTGTAAATTGGTACGAACTTGTACAACTGTCATGAAAATTTCATTTGATCTCTACAAATTTACTGCCAGTATCAGTGTAAGTTTCTCTGGCATTAATGGAACTGTATTCAGTCTCAGCTGGTACTTTTACAAAAGCAAGAGGGAATACTTTGGAAGTTTTTAGGTTGGAATCACAGAATCTCAACCTTTCAGTGCAGCTGCAATCTGTATTGGAGATGTTTTCAGCACATTTCAAGCTTCTCTACCTACAATTACCTGTTAGTTATTTTGCATCATTTTTTGGCCTCCATTCCTTAGCCAAAATGGCAGATAATTAGGTAAAAGGTAAATGCTACCCATGTAACCACACGATCAAGGAACAAGAATAAGCTACTCGGTCCTTTGAGCCTGCTCAGCTATTCGATAAGATTTTGGCTGATCTGATTTTAATCTCAACTCTACATTCCTACAAACCCCTGGTACTCTTTCAGCCCCTTGGCAATCTAGAATCTATCTTCCTCTGCTTTAAAAATAATTAAAGATTCTGTATGTGCTGCCTTTTGAGGAAGGGAATTCCAAGACTCTCAACCCTCAGAGGAAAAAAAAAAATCCTCATTTCTGTCTTAAATGGGCATTCCCTTATTTTTAAACTGTAACCGTAGTTCTAGATTCTCCTAAAAGAGGAAATATTTTTTCTACATCCATCCGGTATTGTCCCCTTAGGATTTTATATGTTTCAGTTAAGTCACCTCTGACTCTTCTGAACTCCAGAGGACACAGCCTGTCAAGTCTTTTCTCATAGAGCAACCCACTCATTCCAGGTATTCTTCTTGACTGCTTCCAACATGTTAACGTGCTTCTGTAAGTACAATGACTAGTACAATACACAGTGCTCTAGATGCAGTCTCACAATGTCCTGAATAACTGAAGCATAACCTCCCTACTCTTGCATTTAATTCCCTCGCAATAAAATGTTACATTCTATTAGCTTTCCTGATTACTTGGTGTACCTGCGTATTAATCTTCTGTGATTCATGCACGAGGACACACAGATCTCTCTGCATCTCGGAGCTCTGCAAACTCTCACCATTTAGATAATATTTTATTCTTTCTCCCAAAATGGACAGTGTCACATTTATTTCCGTTTGCCAGATCTTTGTCCTCTAATTTAACCTATCTAAAGTACTGTTGAAGCATAGTCACTTTTGTTATGTAGAAAGAACAGACAATTTGTGGACAGCAAGCTCCCACAAAGAGCAATCATTGTCCTACCAGGCCACAGGGCTGCTCTCTCAGGTTTGGCTTGGGGGTGGCTGCCTCTTGGCAGGAGAAGAAGTTGAGAGGGAGAGTGTTTCTGTTGTGACCTCGGTGGGAGTTGAACCCTCACTGTTGGTCTTGCTCTGCATTACAGACTAGCAATACAACCAACCTAGCTAACTGACACCCAGTAACATGATAATGATCGACAGAACATCAGTTTTTGTGTTGTTGGTGAAGAGTTAAGACTCCGCCATATTGCCATAGGTCTGGAGTCACACGTTGAGCAGACCGGTAAGCTCGGCAGATTTCCTTCCCTAAAGGACATAGTGAACCAGATGATTTTTTTTTCTGTGACAATCAATGATAGTTTCATGGTCCTATGCATATATGAATTAGGAGCAGGAATAGGCCACTCAGCCCCTCCAGCCTTCTCTGCCATTCAATGAGATCATGGCTTGTCTGAAAATCCTCACCACAACCAGACTCATAAGACCCCTCAGGATCTTATGTTTCAATCAAATCACAGGTGGCATGGTGGCTCAGTGGGGTCGGGGTACTGGGTTTTATTTCAGCCTCGGGTGACTGTCTGTGTGGAGTTTGCACATTCTCCCCGTGCCTGCATGCATTTCCTCTGGGTTCTCCAGTTTCCTCCCACAGTCCAGAGATGTGCAGATTAGGTGGATTGGCAATGGTAAATCTGGGGTTATGGTAATAACCATGATCCTTCAGAGGGTCATTGCAGACTCGATGGGCCAAATGGCCTCTTTCTGCACTGTAGGGATTCTTTGATTCTATAGCCTTCTGTAGGCTCCTTACGTCCTCTTCACAATTCACTTTCCTACCTATCTTTGTGTCATCAGCAAATTCAGATACCATACCTTCAATCCCTTTATCCAAATCATTGATGTAAATTGTAAAGAGTTGAAGCTCCAGCACCAACCGTTGTGCATGCCACTCATGACATCCTGCCAACCTTGTGTGCCTTCACTTGTGTGCAGCTACAAAAATTACTTCATCTAACTGTTAAAATACCACTGGAAAAATGGATTTTCCTAAACCCAAAATGGGTTTTAAAATGCTCATTGTCATGAAACCTTAGGTTTTCACTGATGCATCTGGCAGTTAGGGTGGAGAGGAACAGAAAACTGGATGTTGAATGCTCCTCCTGGCCTCACAAAAATCAACCAAATGAAAAGCTTTTCCTAAGCAGCTTGCAACAGTCCTTTTAAGGACTAGTTAATCTGTTCAACACTAAGTATACATGGACACGCAAGCCTGATGCATGCCGTGCCTACTTGAACAATAAAACTGCAGTTGGGGTCTGACAGTCTATATTTGTGTATTCAAGCAGTGTTTGCCTGTTTTCAGCAAGAATGCCGAATGCTCAAAGCCTGCCTAAAAAATAGAATTAGGCAATTAAGTATCCAAGATGCTCATAAGATTTTCCTTTGCTGAATTGCCTGTTCTTCTTGAGCAGTTGGAAATTTTGAATGCCCCTCATGCCTTTAGGTTGAGCCAGCTGACACTGAAAAGTCACAGAAGTTAGATATTTCTGCTATGTTGCAATCAGTGAACGCCCTAAAGTCAGTTGACCACTGGCTTTCTCAAATCAGGGTATTTGAATCAGGAAGATTTCTATTTTTAAGATGACAAATGTCCTGTAACCATCAACGTACTGAATGCTGAAATCTGCAGCTTACTGCAACACGTACGTTCTTCCACTAGTGTGATCACTGTATTGGATGTGTTTTTAAGGTAATCAGTAAACAATCCTTTGAATTTTTACCTTCAGACTTAGGAGCAAACATAAGCCATTTCGCTGATTTGAGCATCCTCAATTTCACTTCCCTGCTTTTTCCCCATAACCTTTGATTCCCTCACTGATTAAAAATCTTCCTCAGCCTTGAATATACTTAACTATATAGCCTGTAGAGCCCTTTGCGGGAAAGAATTGCATAGATACATTACCCTCCGAGAAGAAATTCCTCCTCATCTCTGTCTCAACTGAGTGAACCCTAACTCGAAAGTTATGTCCTCTGGTCCCGCACTGTCCCCACAAGAGGAAACAACTGCTCATCATCTACCCTATCAAGATCCCTAAGAATATTAAATGTTTCAATAAGGTCACCTCAGACTTTTCTAAACACCATTGAGAACAGGCCCAATCCTCTGGCTTACCACTAACCTTTGCCACATTGTTTTTTTTAATTTTAATTTGATACTATCTTTAAATTCCTTGGTTAAACATGGTTGGTTTATCCCCTTCCTAGAAGCCTTCTCCTTCACTGTGTTGTGGGTAAACTCACCACAAGTTACCTTTAATTCGGCTACTTATTAAGACCCTATTTACTTTTTATTTTAAATGCTTCCACACGCTATCGTTTCCTGTATCACTCTGGGTATCATTACCTAAATAGCTGTCCTGCAATGCCGCCATATCCTTTTGCTTTATTAGCCTGTGTATGCTCTCTCCACGACCTCCCACTACTCTGTTTAGTTTAAAGCTATGTCTTGCTATTCAATTCAGCATCTGATTTGCCTGTCTTTAACCTGACTTGGTCTTTGGTCACATCATACTCATAAATAACATTCGTGGTGTAACAGAATATTAAGATCTTGCACTTTTAACCATGCGCAATAAAATCAAACTAAACCAAACATATATTTTTGATGTTGAGAATCCTGTTTCAGGGACAAACCACCTTAAGTTGTTGTCCTCAGTGCTGCAAAACTTTTCAAGCAATATCTACCTCTGCCTGTTTCTGCAGTGTGGTCATATTGACTCAGGTATGTGGTTTTGTGCCTTTAATATGATGAAAACAGAGCAACTGGCTTATTACCATTTGTAATGTCGAACCATCGTTTTTGGATCAGGCGGTAATTTGCATGTTTTCTCCTCTTGCAATCTCCATTGTATTTGTTGTACGATTGCCTTCATACAGATAACGTTGCCATAGTACCTCAGGGCCATAGAGTCACCACACATCAGGCGAGGAGTGAGGTTGAGAAGGCAGAATCTTCATGGTAACCAGTTGCAATGCAAACTGGTCTTCTAGCTAACCAAGCTAACCAACCCCATTTATATTGTATCCACAAACATAGGAGCAGAGAATCATAGAATCCCCTACAGTGCGGAAGCAGGCCATTCAGCCCATCAAGGTCAACACTGACCCTCTGAAGAGCAGCCCATCCAGACCCACCCCCATCCTGTCCCTAAAGCCCTGCATTTACCAGTACATCCCTGGACACTATGGGCAATTTAGCATAGCCAGTCCACCTAACCAACACATCCTTAGACTGTGGAAGGAAACCCACGCAGACATGGGGAGAATATGTAAACTCCATACAGTCACCCAAGGCTGCTATTGAACCCGGGTCGCTGGTGCTGTGAGGCAGCAGTGCTAACCATTGAGCCAACCCAGCAGTTAAACCATTTTATCTCATATGGTCATCAAATGTTTCTCTTGGCTACCATACCCATACACCCAATTCCTGATGTAGAAGGATAATAGGTAAATCTACCTATTATGAATAGAGGAAGAGCAATTACAAATACCACAGCAATGACTCTGTGAATCTATGAATTCTTTGGAACTATATCAATTATTTATTGATGCAGTGGTGTTGCAATATTCATTTGAACAAAGGGATAAACAGCTCCAAGTTGCTCTTTATCGTTTTTAAGAAGTAGACTGTAGTGATTGTAACAAGGACAGCCAGGTGGACCACATAGAATATGAGTTCCCTGACTGGGGCTGTTAACCTGATCCAATCAGGGAGCCCTGGCTGACAGATATAAACAGGACTGTCAGAGGTTCTGTTCATTCTGAGAGCTGGCTCTGAGGAAGCCAGATCAGTGTCGAAGACTCTCCATGTGTAAATAAAGGGAGACTTGATGGAGTTACTTCAGTGGCGACAAGAGAAAAAATTACGCTGCTCAAGAAATTTGCTCACAACTGTCGTCTTTGAGTTGGAGTAAGCATTTCTGGCATCATGCCGTTATTTGGGAAGCTTGCTGTCGAAGACTGGGCCCAATATGTTGAAAGAATGTGTTATTTTTTCTAGGCAAATCACATAGGGCAGATGAAAAGCAACAAGTAATTCTCCCATGGTGAACCCACGGCTTTTTTGGTTATTAGGAACCTAACTTTTCCAAAGACACCAGATACTAAAACCTTTCAAGAGTTGACGGATTTAGTTGAGGAATATTATGACACCAAGCCTCCTGTAATTCTGCGATGTTATTGGTTTTACTTGGCAGTTCGAGAACCAGGAGAATCCTTGTCTGGATTTTTGACAAGGTTAAGACAACTGGCAGAGGCATGTGACTTTGGCTTAACCCCTAATGAGATGCTGAGAGATCATTTGGTATGTGGGATTAATGATGTAATCATGAAAAAGTGCCTACTAGCTGAAGTCATAGAGTCATAGTGTCATACAGCTTGGAAACAGACCCTTCAGTCCAATCAGTCCATGCTGACATAATCCTAAACTAAACTGCCTGCCTGCACTTGGCCCTTAACCCTCCAAACTTTTCCTTTTCATGGACTTAGCTAAATGTCTTTTAAACGTTGTAACTGTACCTGCATCCACCATTTCTCCGGAAGTTCATACCACGCACGAATCACTCTCTGTGTAAAAATGTTGCCCCTCCTGTCCTTTTTAAATTTCTCTCCTTGCACCTTAAAAATATGCCTCCTAGTCTTGACAACCCCCACCATAGGGAAATGACACCTACCATTCACCTTATCTATGCCCCTTATGATTTAAAAAAACCTCTATGAGGTCACCCCTCAACCTCCTACGCTGCAGTGAAAAAGTCCCAGCCTATCCAGCCCCTCTCTATAACTCAACCCTTCCATTCCCAGCAACATCCTGATAAATCTTTTCTGTACCCTCTCCAGCTTGATTGAGAATTGATTTGATTTGTTGTCACGTGTACCTAAATACAGTGAAAAGCTTTGTTTGCAAGCAGTACAGGCAGATCATAGTAAGCAAGGATATACAGATCATAGGGTTAAAAACAAAACTTGGACAGAGGCATACAGGTTACATTGCACAGGGTGTGCGCTAGGCAAGATCAACATGAGCAAGATCAACGGTATTTGAAGTTATAGAGTCCATTCATCAGTCTAATGGCTGGGAAGGAGCTGTTCCTGAACCTGCTGGTGTGTGTGTTCAAGCTTCTGTGTCTTATGCCTGATGGAAGAGTTTGTAGGAGAGCTTTACCAGGGTCCGATGGGTCTTTGATGATGTTGGCAGCCTTTCCACGGCAATGAGAATGTAAATGGAGTCCATGGATGGAAGGTTGGCTTCTGTGATGGTCTGGGCTGTGCACACCACCTTCTGTAGTTTCTTACGGTCCTGGACAGAGCAGTTGCCGTACTAGGCTGTTATGCACCTGGTACTATGCTTTCTTTGTTGCATCTATAAAGGTTGGTGAGGATCCTTATGGACATGCTGAATTTCCTGAGCCGCCTGAGGAAGAAGAGGCGTTGTTGTGCCTTCTTGACCGTCGCATCTATGTGGGAAGTCCAGGACAGGTCATCGATTACTGTCACTCCTGGGAACTTGACGCTCTCCACCCTCTCAACCACTGCTCCGTTGATGTAGATGGGGGCGTGTTCTCCTCATTTCTTCCTGAAGTCAATGATCAGTTCTTTTGTTTTGCCAACGTTGAGAGAGAGATTATAATTGCATCACGTCACCAAATCCTCTATCTCCTTTCCGTATTCTGACTCCTTGTTGTTTGATATCCGTCTTACCATAGTGGTGTCATCAGCAAACTTGTAGATGGTATTCATTCAGAATTTGGCTACATAGTCATGGGTGTAGAGGGAGTACAGTAGCCATGACCAGCCTCTCAAAGCACTTCATGATTATGGAGGTCAGAGCCACTGGGCAGTAGTCATTAGGACACGTTGCATGTGCTTTCCTAGGTAATTGGATGATGGTGGTTTTCTTGAAGGAGGTAGGGACTTCGGCTTGTAGGAGGGAGGGGTTGAAGATGTCACCGAATACCTCCACCAGCTGGTCCGCACAGGATCTAAGTGCATGGCCTGGGACTCCATTCAGGCCCATCGCTTTCCTTGGATTGACTGTCAGGAAGCCTGATTTGACGTCTGCAGCGGCGACGGAGGGAATGTGCATCCAGGGTTGTCGGGGCAGATGACACCGCCCCGCTGGCATTCTGCTCAAACTGAGCAGGGAAAGAATTAAGCACTTCAGGGAGGGATGTGTCTTTGTCTGCTTGCTTGCTCTGCTTCATTTTGTATCCCATTATGTTGTTTACAGGCGGCGGGTGTCCGTATGGTTGGTTTAGGCCTCGAACTTGGTCCGCTACTGCCTCTTGACATCTCTGATGACTTTGTAGAAGTCATATCTGGATCTTCTGTATAGGTCTGGGTCGTTCGACTTGAATGTTGCATGCCTGGTCTTCAGTAGGCAGTGGATTTCCTGGTTCATCCACGGTTTCCAGTTGGGGAACACCATGATTGACTTCTTTGGGTGCAGTCCTCCACGCATTTGCTAATGAAGTCCATGACAGTGGTAGCATACCTGTCAAGGTTTCCTGCTGAGAACTTGAGTACAGTCCAGTCCACTGATTCCAAGCATTCCCAAAGACACTCTTCTGCTGCCTTGGACCAGCATTGTCTTTCTTTCTGTGAAGGATCCTTCTGTTTCAGCTTCCGCTGAAATGTGGGCAGGGGATGGAATAGTAGGTGTCTTTGATGGTTGTGTAGCAGTGGTCCAGGATGTTCAATCCTCTAGTGGGGCAGGAGATGTATTGGTGGTACTTTGGCAGCGCCCTCTTGAGGTTGGCTTGGTTGAAGTCGCCGGGCACAATGAATAAGGCCTCAGGGAGTTTCATCTCCAGAGTGTTTGTGATAAGGTGGGAAGGCGATGGCCAGTGGTATTATCGCTGGACTGTTAATCCAGAGACCCAGACAACGTTCCGGCAACCTGGGTTCGAATCCCACCATGAAGGATGGTAGATTTGAATTCAACAAATATCTGGAATTAAGAGTCTAATGATGACTGTGAATCCATTGTTGATTGTTGGAAAAACCCATCTGGTTCACTAATGCCCTTTAGGGAAAAAAACTGCCATCCTTATCTGGTCTGGCCTAAAATGTGACT
Source organism: Rhincodon typus (assembly GCF_021869965.1). NCBI lineage: Eukaryota > Metazoa > Chordata > Chondrichthyes > Orectolobiformes > Rhincodontidae > Rhincodon > Rhincodon typus. The sequence continues at coordinate 5,896,896 of NC_063372.1, forward strand.
CCAGACCCACAGCAATGTGGTTGACTCTGAACTGCCCTCTGAGCAATTAGGGATAGGCAATAAATGCTGCCTAGCCAGCGACGCCTTCATCCCATAAACGAATAAAGAAAAAAAAATCTTTCCTATAACAGGATGAGCAGAACTGGACACAGTACTCCAGAAGAGGCCTCACCAACATCCTGTACATCCTCAACATGACTTCCCAACTCCTATTCTCAAAGGTCTGAGCAATGAATGCAAGTGTGCTAAATGCCTTCTTAACCACCCTGTCTACCTGTGGCGCAAACTTGAAAGAATTTTGTACCTGCATCCCAGGTCCCTCTTCTACAACACTACCCAAGGCCCAACAATTAATTGTATAAATCCTGCCCTTTTTTGTTTTACCAAAATGCAATACTTTGCATTTATCCAAACTAAATTCCATCTGCCAATCTTCAGCCCATTGACCCAATCGATCAAGATTTCTTTTTAATCTTAGATAACCTTCTTCACTGTCCACTAGACCACCAACTTTGGTGTCATCCGCAAACTTACTAACCGTGCCTCCTATATTCCAATCTATATCATTTATATAAATGATTAACAAAAGCAGCGATCCCTGTGGAACAGCCCTGGTCACAGGCCCAAAGTCTGAAAAACAACCCTCCACCACCACGTCTCCTACCATTAAGCCAATTATGTATCCAATTGGCAAGCTCACCCTGAATCCCATGTGGTCTAACTTTGCTAATTAGTCTGCCATGCGGAACCTTGTCAAAGGCTTTACTAAAGTCCAAGTAAACATTGTCTACTGCTCTGCCCTCATCAGTTGTTGTGGTTACTTGCTCAAAAAGCTCAACCAAGTTTGTGAGACATGATTTCCCTCGCACAAAACCATGCTGACCATTCCTAATCATTCCTTGCCTTTCCAAATGCATATAAATCCTATCTTTCAGAATCACCTTCAACAACGTACCCACCATCGAAGTTAGACTCACAGGTCTGTAGTTCCCAGGCTTGTCCTTACATCCCTTCTTAAACAAAGGCACAACATTAGCCACTCTCCAGTCATCTGGCACCTCACTCGTAGTTACAGATGATACAAATACCTCTGAAAGGGCCCCTGCAATTTCCTCCCTAACTTCCCACAACATCTTGGGATACACTAGATCAGGTCCCAGAGATTTATCCACCTTTATATTTTCTAAAACCTCCAGCACATCCTCTTCTGTAATGTGACCTGTTTTCAATATTTATTTCCCTGCGTCTCTCGCCTCCATTTCTTTCTCCACAGTAAAAACTGACACAAAATATTCATTTATTATGTCTCCCATCTCGTGGGTTTCAACACAAAGACGACCTCTTTGATCTTTAAGAGGTGTCTCTCTAATTGCTCTCTTACTCTTAATGTACTTGTAGAATCTCTTTGGATCATCCTTAACTTTACCTGCCAATGCTATCTCATATGCTGTCTTTGTCTTCCTGATTTCCCTTTTAAGAATGCCCGTGCACTCTTTATACTGTTCAAGAGATTCATTTGAATCAAGTTGTCTGTATCTAATATATGATCCTTTTTTATTCTTGACTAGGACCTTAATATCTTTATTCATCCAGTGTTCTCTAATCCTACCAGCTTTACCTTTCACTCTAACAGGAAGATAATGACTCTGAACACTCATTATCACACTTTTGAAAACCTCCCACTTGTCAGACATCCCTTTACCTGCGAACAGTCTACTCCAGTAAACTTTTGAAAGTTCTTGTGTTCTGAAGTTGTGTAGATTACTCATGAATTGGAAGGCAGGAAGCTAGAATGTCTTTGTAAAATAATAAGGGAGAAAAAATGTGTGATCCTTTTAAGAGATAGAGTTCTTTTCTAAGCTTGGTAATTTATACAGAAAAATGTGTCTGCAAGCAGCAGCTGATTACAGACAGTTCATGAATTGAAACATGTGTATCGAAGGATTAAACTGTTAGTAGGCAAAGCAGCATTTTTACCAAGACAACAGGTTTTTGAATTTAGCTAATTAATTTAAACGAGGCCCTAGATACTGAAAGCCAATTGAATTTAAATCTGATGGCATTGACAACCAGGGACCAATCCTAGTGTAAGAAATGGAAAGGTCATCAAAGGTATAAAAAAGAAGGCATTTACAAATCTTCTCAAAAACCTTGAACATTTGGAAAGTCGGCAGATAGCCAACTACCATCTGAAGCGAAAGCAAATCGACCATCTGTTGCATAAACCTGGCTTTCACACAAAATCATTAAGCTCTCTAAAAAGCCCCATCAAAGGTACCACAGCATTTTTTTTATAGTTCGAAGTCCTCACAGAATAAATTACAGAGAACAGCAGAAAGAAAATGTTCCTGACAGATAATTGACAGAGAAGACGGAGCATTCCAGAAGACACATTCTGTGCGAACTTGGAGAGATTAAGTTTTAATTTATTGTTGCCTTATTAATTGGATTTATATAAGTGGGACTTGTGTTTTTCAGCGGACAATAGAGAACATTTTACAAGATCTACGCCAGGTCACCATTTATCTGGATGACGTGCTACTAACTGGGAAGACCAATAAGGAGCACTTAGGAAACTTGGACATAGTCCTTAGGCGTTTCTCCAAGGCGGGTGTATGCCTTAGAAGGGAAAAATGTGTGTTTTGGAGCTTAGGTCTTTCCTTGGATTGGTGAATTATTACAGAATGTTCATGTGCAACCTGGCCTTCATCCTGGCACCCCTAAACCTGCTATTGTAAAAGGGGGAGCCTTGGAAATGGTCTCGTAGCCAAGATGTAGCCTTTAGGGAAGTGAAGAAGTAGCTATCATCAACTAAGGCTTTGGCACAGTATGATCCCAGCAAGATCTGTTGCCTCCCCGTAAGGTATTGGGGTAGAGTTGGCTTACTGGTGGCCCAACAGAGAGGAACACCTGATATCACTTGCTTTCTGGACTTTGGCTGAGGCCAAATGAAAATACACATAGATAGAGAAGGAAGGTTTGGTGGTCGTCATTGGTGGAAGAAAGTTCCACCAATACCTTTCCGGACATCAATTTGTAATAGCAACGAACCACAAACCCCTGCTACGGCCACTTAAAGTGGACAGGGCCATGCCACCCATAGGTTCAGGTTGAATTCAGCAGTGGGCTCCATACCATCCATAGTGCAATGGTCTGGTGGAAAGAGCAGTCCAAACTTTGAAGGTAGGCTTAAAGAAACAGCCTCCAGCTTCACACGAACTGACCTGGTTCCTATTTGATTGTAGGACCACTTCTCACACAACTACAAGGACAGCCCCAGCAGAGTTGCTGATGGGGAGAAGACTCCACACCAGGTTTAATCCCAGACCTGGGGTAGGTAACGGCATCAAGAACACTAATGCCGGATGCAAAACTCTTCTAAGTGAGAGATACAGTTGACTTCAGGGAACAAATTTTAATGTTGAAACCATGGGAATGGCCCTGCGTGGGTAACAGGCATGGTTGACATTAAGTCAGGTACCGTGACATACAAGGTTTGGGTAAGAGAGAGAAAGCTGCAACCTCACAAATGGGGCAGGAGCAAAACATAGCTGGCCCCACAGTACATCCAGCAGGGCTGTCAGAACCTGTGGGTTCTCCCCCTCTGTCTAGTGTCCAAGAAACCTCTGAGGACGAGATGGACACGGCTGATGTCACAGCCTCAATGCCGTTACTGCCTGAAGAAGAAGAATTTCTTCTGAGACGCTCCGGGCACAAAAGATGGGCTACAGTCCAGTACATGCTGCCAGTATCCGAGGTCAAGTTGGAGGAACTAGGCCTGG
>NC_063372.1:5901177-5907415 GCF_021869965.1 Rhincodon typus
CGTCAGCCTTTCTGCTCCTATGATGCTGCTTGGCCTGCTGTGTTCATTCAGCCCTGCACCTTGTTGTCTCTATCTTCTCACTGTTGGTCTTTATCCCAAGAGAACCGGAATACAAAGAGATTGAAATTTTGTGCAGTTATAAAATTAAACCTCATTTAGAATACTGTGCGCTGTTCTGGACATCATCCCTTAGGAAGGATTTATTGATTTTAGAAGGTCCAAATTCACTGATTTCATACAAAGTTAGTAGATAAATTATGCAGAATAAATTATGATTACTTTTAGGTTGGGAGACAAAGGAATTAAAACAAATGAGTAAATGGACTGGAAAGAAACTATTTCCGTCGGTGGAGGAGTCCAGAATAGAGGAACAGCCTTAAATTAGAACTGGACTTTGCAGAGTTCCAGGGAGCAGTTCTTCACAAAAAAGGAATTGACAACCTTAGACTCTTTCTCCTTAAAAACATGTTGAAATTGGCTGAAATTTTCAACTGAACTTCTGATCTTGAACTTGATGGATTTTTGTAGAGTAAGGGTATGAAGGGTAATGGACCCAGGGTCAGTAAATTGAGTTAAGTCAAATGTCAGCCATGGATTGCACAACAGGCTTGAGTAGCATAGTTGCCTGTTGCTGTTGCTGTTGCTATTTTCCCACCTATTCACTCCTGCTTAAGATTTCATGCCCTAACACTGGGCACGCTTTTAAACCAAGCTGAGTTTAAAGCTCCCAGCACTCGGTCCACTTTACTGACTGAAAAGAGCACAGTAAAAACACAATGGTGCTTGCGTTTGATTTCCCAGACACCAGGCTTCTCTACCTATGAGGACTATGTTCTTCTGCGGGATACCATTGTAAAGCTTGGCTGGTTTGACTCTGTCACTCTACTTCATTCAATTTTAATTTAATTGGTTTGAATCCACAGTGTTGGTCCCAGCTGCTGCTGTTAATTATAAAGCTTTGGGACTGTACCACTGTTTTGGCTTCACTGCTTCACTTTGCTACTGTGGGAACCTGGATAGAAATCTGATTTCACCTCAAAGTAAACTTCATTTCTCTCTTGCATTCTGGGTTCTACTGTGGATGTGATTTTTTTTTTCCAGTTCTTACTGACCCTCTGGTGTTATATTGAATCTGCGTTGCTAATGCTACAGTGACTTCTAGAACCCTGGATCAACCTCTGGCTCATGATCGACTCAGTTTCTACTGGCCAAACCATGCACCAACTGATAATTTGTTCCTCAAGTAGTCACTGGAGTCACTTGTTTTCCACAGCTGATTCTGAGCCTGAACATTAGTTCCATCAATTCCCTCTCTGTCCATATCTAGAAGTTTTAAATTCCCAAATAAGGTGCTTTACAAGTGGAACTTGATGCTTCTCTTGGGTGAAGGATTGGAGGATGACTCAAGTGTTTGGAGTTGGACTTCAGTAAGGAATCTCATTTGGGCTGGATAGTTACAATGGAGGTAGATTGAAACATGAGGAAATACGGAATTATTAAAACCTTATCTGAAAAAAAAATTTCTTTTCTCTCTCTTCTCAGGTGGAGTGATGTCATTCCTCCAGTGTACACGATCTGCTCTGAGTATCTGGCAAATACAAAGCAGGTACTGGTAATTCCATCTTTTGATCATTTTGCATGGAGTAACTCATTGATTTGGCTGATTCCTTTTAATAAGGCCTTTTTTGCACACACTCTTGGGGAAAATAGTATCAGCTTTGACTCAGTTGATGATACTGCAGAGTCTAAAGTTTGTGAGGTCAAGCTTAGCTCTAGAGACTTAAGCATAAAAGTCTAGGCAAGTACTCTGATGCAGTGCTGAAGGAGCCCTGCATTGTCAGAGGTGCTGTTCTCAGTTAAAATGCACACCTCTGTCTGCTCCTTTCAAGTGAATGCTAAAAATCTTATGACATTTGCATTCTTTTAGAGAATAGCTCGGGAGTTATTTCTAGTAGATATTTTCTAATCAACCTGTTCATACATGTTATGACACGTCTCTGGAGTGGGTGGGACCTTCAGGCCCAGAGGAAGGGACATTATCACTGCATCACATGAGCCCGCTGGTAGATATTTTCCTAATCAAACCTGTTAGAAATATTATGACACAAGTATGGGGCAGGTGGGACTTGAACCTGGGCCTCCTGGCCCAGAGGTAGGCACAATAACACTGCACCACAAAAGCACCCTAAAGAACTGGGCTTCTGAATTACCAACCCAGTAACATTACCATTACGCAACTCCATCCCCTTTTTAAACTAGTGGCCCCATTGGACAGAAATCATGAAGTTAGGATGATGGGTTTACAGATGTTTTTGAATTTTGTTCAGAGATGTTATGGTAGACCTCTGGAGTAGGTGGGATTTAAACCTGGGCTTTCTGGCTCAGAGATGCGGACCCAACTCTTGCACCACAAAAGCACCTTTTTGCAGAAATGTAAGTCTCATCCTTAAATGATACCAATGCTATTAAATACCAGCCTTAACATTCTAGTTATTTTTAATCTGCTTGCTCAGACATGTGATGACACCTGTAGGCCAGGTGGAACTTGAATCCAAATCTTCAGGCTCAGGTAGGGACACTACCACTGTTCTAAATGAGCCTCTAGATACTTTTAGATGTGTTATGATGCACCTCTAGAGCAGGTAGGACTTAAACCTAGGCCTTTGGTCCAGAGGTAGAGACACTACCATTGTATCTCCAAGCCCAAAGATTTTCCATTCCTGATGAAATTAGTTCAGATAAGCATCGCTTCTCTAGCAGCCAAGCATTCCAATCCAATTCTCGGGAGCCACCTGGCTTGTCGGCTTTCACATATCTTTTACAGCGATTCTCTGTAGTAGTTATTTTAATCAACCTGTTCGAACATTAAACCTGGATCTTTCTGGCTCAGAAGTAGGAACACTACCATTGTGCCACAAGAGCTCTTAAGAGCCATCTGATGGATATTTTTGAATCAACCTGTTCAAAGATGTTATGACACATCTCTGGAATCATAAAATTCCTATAGTGTGGAAACAGGCCCTTCAGCCCAACAAGTCCACACCAACCCACAGAGCATCCCACCCAGAGCCATCCCCCTATAACCCACCTAATCTACACATTCCTGAACACCACGGGCAATTTAGCATGGCCAATCCACCTAGCCATCTTTGGATTGTGGGAGGAAATCGTAGCTCCCGGAGGAAACCCACGCAGACACGGGGAGAATGTGCAGACTCCACACAGACAATCACCCAAGGGTGGAATCGAACCCAGGTCCCCAGCAGTGCTAACCACTGAGTCACTGTGCCACCCTGTGTAGTAGTGGGATTTGAACACAGGTCTCCTGGTTCAAAGGTAGAGATACTACAACTGCACCACCACAATTGCCTCTCAATTATTGAGTTCAAACTCCACCATTTGCCATGGTGGATGCAAAACGTTAGCCTGGGTAGTACAGCTTACTAGTACAGTGATATTACCATTACGCCAATGTCATCTACTTAATGTTATTTTATAGATATTTGTCTTATCACAGATGTTTTCTAATCAACCTGTTCAGAGATGTTATTACACACCTCTGGATCAGGTGGAACTTTAACTCTGAGCCAGAGGCCAAAGTTCGGTACGCTACAACTGCTAAAACTAAAATTACATTTTAAAGCATAAACCATGAGCTAGATATTCATAACAAATGCAATAGTGACTACATTTCAAAAGTACTTCATTGGTTGTTCCATTTATTTCATTCAATGGCTGTCCATCGCAGATGATGATGACTCTCTTCCGTTCTCTGGATGAGTCCGTAGGTGGCTGTACAGTCAGTTGTGGCTTCAGCAGACACTGTTACACTTGGGGCAGAAGGTGGTTGTGGGAAGGGGTGGGTGGGGCATTAGTGTGGCAGTGCACTCCTTATGCTATTGATTGTGAAGCATTTTGGAACACTCCACAGTCAGATAGAAGATATGGAGTTTCGCCTATAAACTGAAATTATTTTAACCTTAATTTAATGATACAGCTATATTTGCAATAGTATGGGGAAAAAAATAAATAATATTAAATAGACGACAATGTATATATAAGATTTTTAAAAACTTTGCCTGTGACACGAAGTTAGAAAAATAGGGCAGATAATCAAATGTTTATATTTATTGAATTACAAGTACCAGTTTGAGATATCTACAGGCAATTTTTTAAAGTCAAATTAATATTGTCATTCTTTCGACTGAAGTACCATCTGTAGGATCATATTTGTTCACTACATATATAAATGATCTGCACTTGGTACTTGAGGGAACAATATCAAAGTTTGCTTATAATGCCAAATTAGGATTGAGCATGGAAGAGGATAACAAGATTTCTTAAAGTAGCAAGTAATGCTGTAGAGTAATGCAAAATAATATTCAGAAGGAAACTCAGGAAGTATACTTTAAGTTGAGCAGAGGTGCACAGCGCAGATGTAGAGACACGTGGGTTACTTAAAAGTTATATCACAAGTAAATATAATCAGAAATAGCAAACTAGATCTGGTTTTATTTGTAGATGTCAATCGCAAAGTGGCTCATTTTGATCTGTTATATGTGATTTGAGCTTCTACAAGTTCAGTTGGGCCGCAGTGAAGTATTGTGTGCAGGCTTGGACGCACACCTTCATTGTAGGCAAGATAAACAATGGAAAATTTGCAATATCAATTCGCTAAGATATTGCCACAGTTGAAGGGATTTAGCAATGCAGGGTGATGAGAGAAGTTGAGGCTTTTTTTGAGGTGACTTGATAGAGGTCTTCAGTGTTATGAACAGTTGTGCAAATAGCTTTAGATTTTGGATTTTCTTCATTTTGGTCAGTGACATTGTGGGAGGAAATTAAAGTAATCGCAAAATTATTTTTGGATAGACAGTTCAAAATAGTTTCTGCAGACTGTTTAAAAACCAAAAGAACTGCGTATCTGTAAACCGTGAGCAAAAACAAAGTTGCTGGAAAAGCTCGGCAGGTCTGGCAGCATTTGTGAAGAAAAAAAATCAGAGTTAACATTTCGGGTCTGGTGACCCTTCTTCGGAACTGATGGTGGCTGGGAAAACGTCAGCTCGTATGCAGAAAATAGGGAGGGGGGTGGGGTAGGGAGTAAACGATAGGATAGAGCCTAAAGAGAGAGAAGAACAGTTGGACAGACAAAGGAGTTGCTAATGATCAGGCTGGGAGGGTGAATAGTTGTTAATGGGGACTATTAGTGACTAACAACAGGTGGTGTGTAATGGCAGACTATGTGATAACAAGGCCTGGTGTGTGGGGTAGGGGGCTGAGCCATGGGAGAGTTTAGGCCCTAAAATTATTGAACTTGATATTGAGTCCGGAGGGCTGTAGGGTCCCCAAGCGGAAAATGAGGTGGTGTTCTTCCAGCTTGCGTTGAGCTTGGCTGGAACACTGCAGCAAGCCAGAGACAGAGATGTTGGCCAGGGAACAGGGTGGTGCATTAAGTGATCCGAAACGTTAACTCTATTTTTTTTTCTTTACAGATGCTGCCAGACCTGCTGAGCTTCTCCAAAAACTTTGTTTCTGCAAACTGTGTTACTCTGCTGTATAAATCTCTGCCACAAACTGTAATACAGAGTACTTTTTAAAAAGAATGATATAATAGCTTGAAAATGTTTTTAAAATTATGGCGAGTGAGCAGGGGAGTCGGTTTGATAAGGGAGCTAATGGAGATATGGAGTGGTGCAGACGTAATGGCTGAGTGGCCTGACTCAGTGCTGCAACATTCCATGACTGGGAACTCCGTTTGGAAACTTCTGTGCTTTACATTATGAGATTTCATGATAACTCCAGACTAGTTTGTGTTTCACAGTTCAATGAGTTTGGTGGTTAAACAATCAGTGGAGACCAGGTGATCGTGGCTGTTGTAGTGATGTGATCTTCGGTGAGTATATCTGTACCAAAAGCATCAGAACCCCTGATGTCGTAGCGAAGAACTGCTTCAAAATGGAGAAAGAGAATAAAAAGAATCAAAGTCCACGTTCAATGAAAGAAATTTTTTAAAAAAGACCAAAATCAAAGCTGTTTTTCAAATATTCAGTTTTCTAAATTGAAAAAGACACACCTGGCGTAAGTCTTTGGGACCTTGGATGGTGAGGAGAGAGTAATACAGGGAAAGTGTTGCATCTCCTATCCTTCCATGGGAAGTTGCTTGGGAAATGAAGGGGTTGTGGATGATTTGAGGAGTTGACCATGCTCCCTTTGAAATGTTGTGAGGAATACAAAAGAT
>NC_063372.1:5907515-5917178 GCF_021869965.1 Rhincodon typus
CTGGGTGACCCTGAGACCACGGCCCCCAGACTGGTGTGGGTCCCCTCCCGTCGGGTGAGAGCAGAATTTGGAGCCCAGCCCAGGGCCCATCGTTGATGAGCGTGGGAGTGAACAGGCGGTACCCCCCTGGTTTCCCCTAGCACCTTGCGTGCCCTGAAACCAGTGATAGAAAAGAAGAAAAGGAGGAAGGTGAGGAGGAGATGGGGCAGTACGATGGTGCAGAGATGGGGAAACAAGGGACATCACCTACCCGCCTGGAAAAGGCGCCACTCCTCTGGGTCTGAGGGACTGGGAGAATCTGATACTAACAACGCCTCCCTCAGAGAGGGGGAAATGAGCCTGCCCACGCAATTGGGCAAGGCACCTCTGGAGGCTGAGGTGGGCATGGCCATTGCGATCTCACCTATGCCACCATATATAGAAGGCCCTGAGGTGCTGCCTGAGCTGACCAGGGCCTGTGGTGTTGATAGGCACCCTGGATGGTTGCAGTGAAGGAGCATGTTCATCTGCCCCTTCCAGATCTTCATGTCGGGCACCACCATTCTTACTTGGGATCCTTTCCGTGACGTGGAGGGGAGCCAGGAGCTGGGACTGGAGCAGGGCTCTGAACTGCTGCTGCCTAGGGGGCCTAACATTTTCGTCGAGTCTGGATTGATCCAAGACTTCGAGGTCCCTACAAAGGATCCTCCTGCTGTCGATCCTGGGGATGGGGACGAGGCAGGGTTGTGTCCAACCGGTGACCTCGGACCACCATCCACACTTGATTCCAGGGAGGGGTCAGGAGTTGGAGGTGACCACCTGGTGGAGGATGGGGCGTCTGTCGTGAACACTGCTGAGTTAGACCAGGTGGAGGGAGACATGGTGTTCATGGACGATGACCCCTCATCGCCGCTGGGGAGCTCCAGGTCTTTTTGCGACGGATGTCTTGGTGACCAAGCAGAGTCCAATTGGCTATGGACCGGTGGAAATTTCTACTGCTCTGGTCACCTGGCAGCTATTAGCAGCCCAGGGAATGGACAAAAACACAAAAGTGGTGGCGCCGGGGATTCCTTTGTAGCGTCCTCGGAGTGGAGGGGGAAAAGAAGTCCCTCCCTCTGCTCAATAATTTGGTTTCCATTGTATTAACTGGTGTCGGTGGCATATGCAGCAGCTATGAAGACATCCATAGCTAGCCTCAATGTCAATGGCAGTGGGAAGGCCCAGCGCAGATTTCACATCCTCTCAGCTTCTCTGATTGGAAGTACAGTGTATGCGGTGAAAGAAACCTGTAGCCTCCAGAAGATTGAAGAGAGCAGTCTACAGGTGAACCTGGTTTTTATACCTTTTTGGATGGTTCTCTAGAACTTGCCATAGTTCTGGCCAATCAAGGAGACACACCTAATAGCTTGAAACATTGTCAATTATTTTGAAGGCTTGCTACTGTTAGTTTCTTTGTGTAGCAGGACCCGGTGCCTTTCGGTCTGGGAGCTCTGTTTAGTGGTTAAGTTGCTGGGGGTCTGTCTGTCCAGGATAACTTTTACCTTTTACATTACACTAATGTCATTAGCACCTGGCTGCTGTGTTTGCACTGTGTCTGGTTTGTGGGTTTTGTCATTTCAGCATTTTACTTGGCCAGTGTACCCAGCATCCATAACTGTTTGGCCGAGTTAACAATCTATCTGTGTTTTAGCAGCCAGGAGGCTGGTGCAAAGGCATTTCACATGCTTACCTTCATTTGCTCAAACCATTGAGTATAGGAGTTGGGGACATCATGTGGAGATTGTATAAGATGTTGGTGAGGCCTCTTCTGGAGTACTGTGTACAGTTCTCATCACCCTGTTATACGAAAGATACTGTTAAGCTGGAGAGGTTTCTGAAAAGATTTACCCAGGATGTTGCTGGGAACGGAGGGTTTGAGTTATAACAAGAGGCTGGATAGGATGGGACGTTTTTCATTGGAGCATAGAGCTTTATAAAATCATGAGGGGTATAGATAAGATGAATAGCAGGTGTGTTCCCCCTTGGGTGGGGGATTTCAAGACTAGGGGGCATATTTTAAAGGTGAGAGGAGAGAGATGTCAAAAAGACGTGCAATTTTTCCAGAGTGGCTTGTGTGTGGAGTGAACTTCCAAAGGAAATGGTGGATGCAGGTACAGTTACAAATGTTTAAAAGACAGTTGGATAAGTAAATGCATAAGAAATGTTTGGAAGGATATGGACGAAGTGCAGGCAGGAGGGGCTAGTTTAGTTTGGGATTATGGTCAGCATGGACTAGTTGGACTGAAGGGTCTTTCCATGCTGTATGACTGACTGAGTCCTAGGTCGAAGTAACCAGAATTGACTGCTTGCACATTTCCAGGGGGTATGCCTCCTGTGTTCTGAAGGCCTCTGTGCGGCAGGTACTGGTCTCTGTTCACAATCTGGTGTGGGTGGAACTCGTTCCGCTCAGTGCCAGGGTGAAGTTGGTGTACAGGCACTTTAACAACCTACTGCTGGAGAGCAAGCAGGTCCACGACTCCTTTTGTCACTTCTGGACTAGCTGGAGAAGGAAGCAGGGTAGCTTCCCCTCCTTGAGGCTATGGTGGGATATGGGCAATACTCACCTCCATGTCTTCTGCCAACAGTAAGCGTGGGAGTCAACAAAGAGGTGGAAATACAGGATTGAGGAGTTGGAGAAGGATGTGCTCGACCTGGAGTCATGTCTCGGTCAGCTTGATGTGGACCTGGCTCTGTGGTGGTTGTATGAAGAGAAGGGGACCTCTGGGATCTGTATCTCGTCTGGTTCTGGGGTGCGTACATGAGATCGTGGGTCCAGTTCATCCAGGATCTTGACTGCAGCTCCCCCTTCTACTCACCTGGGGAAAAAATGCATAGGGTCTATGAGCAGCTCCTTGTGCTGTTTGCCGACAATAGATGCCTCGTCTCGGATCTGGAGGGCATCAGGGTCTAAGTGAGGGACTGCCATACAGCTCTCTTCTCTCTGGATCCATCCAACGAGGAAGCTGACAGAGTTCTGTGGGAGGACCTGCCACAGGTCAGCCCTCAGGGTGCCAAGTGGCTCGATGCCCCTCTGAGTTTGGAGGAGCTGACCGGCACCCTCGACTGACTTCCACGGTGCGAATCCCCACGTCTGGATAGGCTGACCGTGGAGTTCTTCAGGGCATTCCGGGATGTCTTGGGGAAAGGCGAGGGGAAAGTGACTGTGTGTGGGTCCTGGAGGAATGTATGACGACCGGAAGATGCCCCTTTCTTAGCGCAGAGCTGTCATCACTCCGTTGCCTAAGAAGTGAGATCTCCTGTTTGTTAAAGAATTGGCGTCTGGTCACACTTCTCTGCACGGACTACAAGATCCTCAACTTGCCTTGGCACAATGCTGGACCACATGTTTCATCCAGACCATTCCTACTCCTTCCTGGGCTGGAGCATCGACAACAACATTCACCTGGACGAGGACGTGATCCATTATTCCCAGAAGGCTGGCCTTCTCTCCCTTTATCAGGAAAAATGTTTTGGACAGAGTGGATCACGAGTATCTGCTCAGGACTCTGCGAGCATTGGGTTCAGGACGCACTTTGTCGCCCAACTTCTGTACTCTGCCGCAGAGTGCTTAGTGAAGGTTAATGGGTCCCTGATGGCAACCCTGTGCTTTGGGAGAGGGGTGCGTCAAGGCTGCCCCTGTCTGGCCAGCTTTAATCTCTCTGTGTGGAGCAGTTACTGAACCTCTTAGGAAAGTGTCTGTCTGGTCTGGCTCTCTGTGGGCCAGGACTGGAGGTGGTCCTTTTGGCATATGCCGATGACATGCTTCTCAGGGACAGGGTGGCTTGCGGAGGATGCTTGAGTGCCAGGAGATCTACTCTGCAGTGTCTTCTGCGTGGATCAACTGGAACAAGTGTTTGGGTCTTCTGGTTGGTTCATGGCAGATGGACCCTCCTGCTGGAGGAGCTCTGGTCCTTCACGTGGAGTACCACTCACCACCTCTACCTGGGAGTTCGCGTTTGCCCTACTGAGGAATCCTGGCCGGTGACTTGGCACGAGTTGGAAACCAAGGTGACTACTTCCTAGCACGCTGGACAGGACTGCTCCAAGTGTTGACCTACAGGGTGTCAGTGCTGGTCATAAACCAGCTGGTGGCCGCCATGTTGTGGTACTGGCCGGTCACTTTTGGTCCCTTCTTCTGGCTTTGTCACAACCATCAGAAAAAGCTAGTTGAGCTTTTCTGGGACAAAAGGCAACACTGAGTCACTGCTGTGGTTATGAGTCTCCCACTTGAGGAGGGTGGTCAGGTGCTGGTGTGACTTCGCACCCTGTTAGCAACTTTCTGCCTTCAGACCCTGCAGTGATATCTTTTATGTCAAGCCTTCTCCAAGGTGGAACGCCCTGATGACATATTTCTTCCATCAAGTCCTCGGCATCTGTTACAACATGCAGTTCCTGTTCATAGAGTGGTCCTGGCCTCTGGTCTTCAAAGAATCGCTTGTCTTATCTGGACCTGATCACAGTCTGGAATACAGTCGGCTTGCAATGGAGTGCTCCTCCTACAGGAGTGGCAGCTCTCATCAGGGAGTTGCTACTCAGGAACAGGTTCCTTCGCAAGCGTGTTTGCACTGGCCAAAGGAGGAGAGAGCTCAGATTGCAGGGCTGACCAGAGTCGGGGATGCACAGGATGACGCTGGCTGCGAGGTCATCAAACAACCTCTGGTTCGCGACCTGAGCCACCCAGAACCCAATGGACAAGGTGCTTGGCCACGACCCGTCGTGTGCACTTGATGTGACTCAGGCGTGTGATGGGCTTCTGAAAAAACTGAACCCTGTCTGTGCCCAACTCGACATTGGCCCCATGACGCAGCACCCTTCAATCTGAGCCGTCTTGTTTAACCTCCTGGTCTCTTCTCCCCCCCAAGTAATGGAGATTCCCAGTGGAGGGTCCTCTACAAAAGGAGTCTTCCCCTCTTACATTGGGGATCTGGGATAGAGAGTGCTGCATGCATCAGGTGCCAGACATGTGTGCACATTCTGTGGCCTGGAGGTTGAGTTCATAGAATCCCTACAGTGTGGAAGCAGGCCATTCAGCCCATCGAGTTCACACCAACCCTCTGAAGAGCATTCCACCCAGACCCACCCCTGCATTTCTCACCCTAGACACTATGGGCAATTTAGTATAGCCAATCCACCTAACCTACACCCCTTCGGGCTGTAGGAGGAAACTTACACAGACATGTGCAAACTCCACACAGACAGTCGCCCGAACATGGAATTGAACCCAGGTCCCTGGCACTGTGGGGCAGCAGTGCTAACCACTAAGCCACTGTGCTGCCCTACAGTTGAAGGTGTCTGTTTCCCAGCCCCTTTTTTTTTAGTTTTTTTATTGTGGGGGCTGCTGTTAAAATTTTGGTCACACTTCAGCCCCACATTCCTGATCTGCGGGCACCCAGTGTGGCGTGGGGCGGACAAGTCTACGAGCTTTCTCGTGGCTTTGCTCTTAGGCTTGGCCAAAATGGCCATTAACAGGTCTAGACGGTGGGCCGAGGAGGGTCTTGTCATCTCTGACTCTGCCCCTCTTCCATGGTTATGTCTGCACTTGGGCGGTCCTGGAGTGGGAGCAAGTGGTGCTCACCGGTACAGTGGAGGCCTCTTGTGATCGATGGGTGTCGCGGGGGCTGGAGGACATTGTCAGTCTGGATAATGATATTCTGATTTAGATTCAAAGTATAAATTTCTGTTTGGTTTTGAGTATGTTTTTGGTTTGACGCCTCAGGAACAGGGCAGTTTTATTTTCCCTTTGAACCCCTTGAAAGAGCCAAAGGGGCTTTTATTTTTAACCTTGTGCTGTCCCTGTCCTAGAAGTTCTTGATGTGGTCGGTGTAAGGGGCACTTTATTTTCATATGCAATGGGTAGAAGAACCTTTCCCTCCGACTTTTGGACCATTGTTGTCCCTGTCCTGGGAGCGATTGATGGGGATGGATCTTTAAGGGGCTTTGATTTTTAGTTTCCTTTGCATTCGACTGAGTCAGGAAATGTTTATTCAACCTTATTGTTCCTACCCCACAAGTGGTTGGTGAGGACAGTGTCGTGGAAAACCATATTTTTGTTTGTTTATTTGTTTTCTTTTATTTTCCACTGGAACTTTAATTCAGTTTGAGAGTTGGGGAAACTTTTACTTTTCTCTTTTAAGAGAGAAGAGTAAGCTTTACTCTGTACTTAACCTGGTACTGTCCCTGTCCCAGGAGTGTCTGATGGGGGCGGTGTTGTGGTGGGGGGGGGCTTGACTTTTCTGTTTGTATTTCTCATTTAAAAGAATAGAGGGTTGCTTTTCAGACTTGAGGCCTGAGACCAGCAATGTGCTGCAAGGTGTTCGGTCCACTGCTTTTTGTCATTTTTATATAAATGATTTGGATGTGGATATAGGAAGTATGGTTAGTAAGTTTGCAGACGACACCAAAATATGTGGAGTAGTGGACAGTGAAGAAGGTTATCTCAGGACAACAGGACCTTGATTAGATGGACCAATGGGCTGAGGAGTGGCAGATGGAGTTTAATTTTGATAAACGTGAGGTGTTGCATTTTGGAAAAGCATATCAGGGCAGAACTTATACACTTAATGGTAAGGTCCTTGGGAGTGTTGCTGAACAAAGAGACCTTGGAGTGCAGGTTCATAGTTCCTTGAAAGCGGAGTCAGAGGTAGACAGGATAGTGAAGAAAGCATTTGGTATGCTTGCCATTTTTGGTCAGTGCATTGAATATAGGAGTTGGGAGGCCATGTTGCAGCTGTACAGGCTATTGGTTAGACCGCTTTTGGAATACTGCGTTCAGTTCTGGTCTCCCTGCTATAGGAAAGATGTTGTGAAACTTGAAAGGGTTCAGAAAAGATTTATTCGTAAAACTGGTATGGGTCTAGCCTTCACGAAACTGGACATGAGCCACGTTTACTTGCACTTATGGTTAGATGAGGATTCCCAGAAGTATGCTACAATTAATAACAGAAAAAGGTTTGTACCAATATAAGAGACTGCCATTTGGGGTATTATCTGCCTATGCAACTTTTCAGTGGGCGATGGATAAAGTTTTGCAAGGTCTACCTCAGGTCGCCAATTACCGAGGTGATGTCCTAATAACGGAAAACTAGGGAAGAACACTTAGAGAACTTGAACGTAGTTCTAAGGCATTTTTCCAAGGCAGGTGTAAACCTGAGAAGGGAAAAAATGTGTTCGAAGCCCCCTACATGACCTACTTGGGCTACAGACATACCCGCATTGGTGGGGGCAGTGCCCAGAGTACCAACAAGGACAAAAATTACTGCTAGCAGTTCTCCCACATCTCTGGCATGTCGGTTATGCAGTCCTTTTCATGGGTTCAGTGTTTTTAGTCATTGTGGAGACACACTGAAAATGGTCGGATATGCGTGGGGTCCATTTGTCAAACACTGGGACAACGATAGGAAATCTTTTGCAATCCTGGAAGTGTTGGTCACAGAAAATGGGCCATCATTTACCGGCAGGGAATTTGGGTATTTCCTAAAGTTGATTGGGATTTGACATATAAGGACCGCACCATACCACCCATTATCCAATGGCCTGGCAGAAAGGGCAGTCCAAACTTTGAAGGCTGGATTGAAGAAACATCCCACACCTTTACTAGATACCAAACTGTCCCAGTTCCTATTTGATGATAGGACCATCCCTCCTGCAACTACAAGGAACACACCAGCAGAGTTGCCAATGGGGAGATGACTCGAGGCCAGATTAAGTCTGATCTTCCCAGACCTGGGGGTTGAGGATGAAATGGCATCAGGAACAACAATGCCAGAAGCAACACTCCACCAAACGAGCGAGACAGTCTGGTGTAAGAATCACAGAAATGGCCCCGCATGGGTAAGAGGCATGGTCAACATGAGGTCAGGACCAGCGACGTTTAAAATTCAGGTAGCTGCAACAGTCCTGAACAGATGTGGACCATATGAAAGGCACAAATTGGCAAACAGTGCGGGAGCAAAACATGCCTGGCTCCTTGGAACAATTGGAAATGTCGCTGGAGCCCGTGGATTCACCCTCTCTGTCAAAGCATTGTCGAGTCCTTCTATCGTGTCCATCCCTGATTCAGATGTCACCACCTCGACACATTTGCTGCCGGAAGAAAAGAACGAAATTCTACCAAGGCGTGCCCAGCGCAAGAAGTGTTTCTTTATTTCACTGAAAGTTACGGATTGTCATTTTATGTTGTTTGTTTGTTTGTTTGTTTTTCTTTCTCTGATCGAGTCTTTGGAACGCTCTGCTTTCACTGTCTTTTGAAGAAGAATTTGTTAGTATTTTTAAGGATCCATGGATCCTTGCTTAGCAAGGAGGTGAAAAGTTATCAGGTAGATGGGAATTTAGAGTAATCAGATCAGTCATGATCTTGATCTTATTCAATGGTGGAACAGGCTTGAGGGGTCCTTTAGCCTACCCCATCTCCAAATCTTTATATTTATAACTAGAGAAATATGAGTTCAGATTTAGGGGACACTTTTTGAAGTTTGACCAGGTGGGCTAGTTGAAGGGAGTGATGTGGCAGAGGCTTGATCTTAGTGACAAGAAAGCCCATGGGCTTCCTGCATTGGCTGGAGTTGAGGGCGGAGGATATAAGAGGGAATTTGGAAGATTATTTACCATGAAGAAAAGATTCACTTCTGCCTGGAATGCAGTCAGCAATTTCCGCAGATGAGAGCAGAACCTGACCATGTTTTAAGTGGTCCGGCCAAATCTGGTTGTGGATGGCTAAACCGGTTGCCTACCATATCCTTTTATAAGTAGTCATCTTTGGATTTGAGGAAATGCAGATGAGAGCTGTATCAGGGTAATGACCAGGGCGAGAGAAAGTAATTGTTTTATTGGTGACTTAAACATCAAAAGGAGGAGTTGAGAATGTATTTACGTAAATCGTGGCTGCGATTAACGTGGTGAATGGAGGGCTTAGATGGTTTCGAGTTGGTGAGTGAATTTGGGGGATAACATTATCCCATGGACAGATACAAAGTGATGTGAGTTGAGATGTGATAGGGGATGTTGGTGCTAAATGATACAAGGAAGTGATCAGAGATGGACTGATCTCTAATTGATAAACTGTCTTTGGACCATTTAAGTTTAGTCCTCTGGATTACTTGTGCAGTAACATATAACCCCCATGCTACCATGTCTAGTATGATCTTTTTTTTTTCACTCTGCATTCAAAAAATTAGTGATCCTGATGTGATGACTGAACTCAACTTAACATTGTTTCCTAGATCTGGACACCTTGGCTTCCTCACTCAGTAATGCTTACCATTCAACATGATAAATAATGTGGAGGTATGAGCCTGCAGTTTGGTTAAGCAAGTCCTAAATACTGGGTCCTGCAGAATGGGACAAACATATTGCAATTTGAATTTCAATGTGTCAAGCTGTGCATTTTTTTTTTCCCTGCCCTCCCTTTTTCAGAGTACGGATAGAGACCTCTACACTTCTTCTGCAGGCCTGTTCAGGATGCAGCTTTGTACGATGGAAGAATACAGCCGCCAACAGTGGCAGAAGTATGAATTACCAATTTTCTAACACACGATGGAGACGCTTGGTTGCGGGGGTCCTGGCGGGTACAGGTGCTGTCCTAGTTTATGGCTTGCATAGACAACAGGTATGAGGGAATAGCTATTGCATCCTTACTAATAACTTTAT
>NC_063372.1:5917278-5929693 GCF_021869965.1 Rhincodon typus
AGATCTTTGCTGCTGCTAACTCTCACTTCAACACCTAATTTTCTTCCAAGGATTCTGGCACGCGGGGTGCACTCCTTTGAGCATGGCAATCATAGTACTTTGCCTAAGTGGCCAATATTTGTGTATAGATCTTGAACGTGAGTGTCAGTGGGTGATGGTAGCTGAGGATAATTCTGCACTTGCCCAACTTACACTTGGACATTTGGACTACAGCCAGGAATGGGAACTTTATCTGACGTTTTACTTCAATCCACCTAAATCCATCAGTTGCAGTGGCTCTGAGCTTCAACTGATAAGCAGAAGTCTGAGTTGCAGGATATTATTTTCCCATGAGCTATAGTCTTATGGTCTTTTATTTCTGTCTCCTCCTAGGTGCAGCAAACAGAGCCTAAAAGTATCACAGAACTGAACAGCCTAACTGTGTCAGCATTGGGCAATGAGGTGAAACCAACTAACTCCATCTATACCAGGCAGGATGTTGCCAAGCATAAAACTCTGGCAGATGGGGTATGGGTCACTTATAAAACTGGTGTATATGATATTACAAAGTTTGTGGACCTACATCCTGGGGGGGATAAGATCATGCTTGCTGCTGGTGGTGCCATTGAACCATTCTGGGCAATGTATGCAGTCCACAATCAAGAACATGTTTATTCGATACTTGAAGAGTACAGAATTGGAGAACTGAGCCCAGAAGATCAGAAGCGGACAGTCGGGGATGTGGACGACCCTTATGGGAATGAACCCCTGAGACACCCTGTTTTGAAAGTGAATAGCTTAAAGCCATTTAATGCAGAACCACCGTTAGAACTCCTGTCTGAAAATTACATTACCCCAAATGAAATTTTCTTCAAACGAAACCATTTGCCTGTACCAGACGTTGATCCAAAAAATTACTGTTTGCAGATTATGGGAGAGGGGCTGAAGTCCATCCAACTAACTCTTGATGACCTCAAGACCAAGTTCCCAAAGCACACAATAACTGCTACATTGCAGTGTGCAGGGAATCGGCGCTCTGAAATGAATGCTGTGCGTCTGGTAAAGGGACTGAATTGGGGGATGGCAGCTATTGGTAATGCGACTTGGAGAGGGGTCAAGCTTTCTGATGTCCTTAAGTATGCAGGGCTCCCAGAGAACACAAACGCCAAGCACGTCCAATTTGAGGGACTTGATAAAGATCTGAGTGGAACCCCCTATGGGGCCTCTATTTCCATTCGCAAGGCATTGGCTAAAGATGGCGACGTGCTACTTGCGTATGAAATGAATGGTGAAGATCTATCCAGGGATCACGGCTTTCCACTGCGTGTCATTGTGCCTGGAGTGGTTGGAGCACGCAATGTGAAGTGGTTGAGCAAGATCATTGTAAGTAAAGAAGAAAGTCAGAGCCATTGGCAGGTGAATGACTATAAAGGGTTTTCTCCCTCTGTAGACTGGGATACTGTTGACTTCAGTACTGCTCCAGCAATCCAAGAACTCCCCATCCAGTCTGCAATAACGACGCCTTGCAATAACGAATTTATCTCTGCAGACAATGAAGAGATCACAGTGAAAGGCTATGCATGGAGTGGAGGTGGCCGAGAAGTGATTCGAGTAGATGTCTCACTAGATGGTGGGAAGACCTGGAAAGTGGCTGACTTAACAGGGGAGAAGCAGGATGCGGGCCGGATGTGGGCATGGAAACTGTGGCAGCTCACTGTGCCTCTGCCAAAGGGCCAGAAGAACTTGGAGATAATCTGCAAAGCTGTGGACAACAACTACAATGTGCAACCTGATACCGTTGCACCCATCTGGAATTTACGTGGTGTTCTCAATAATTCCTGGAGCCGGGTGAAAGTTACAATCAACCCTAGTAGTGGTTAGAAACTGGATCTGAATGTCTCAGATTACAGAATTTGGCTGTGTACGGTTGCCATGTGGGGTAGCTCTTGACATCATTGCATTAACTACATCTCTAGTCAAGTTCTGTTAATTCTAAGCCATTCTATTTGAATTTGGTTCAGTTTTTATCTGGGGCAAAATTCTTAATCCAATGATTTTGCTGATTTGCATTCATTTGATTAATTTGAATTAACTTTTTTCAAAAGAACAAAACCTCTACACTCTTCGTTCAGAGCAGATTAATGTTCAGAGATGCATCTAGACATTTTATAGAAACAGAAACAGAAATTGCTGGGGGGTTCAAGTCATGTTAGCTCTGCATAGATACTGTCAGACCTGTTGTGTTTTTCCAGCAATTCTGTTTTTGTTTCTGATTTCTAGCATCCACAGTTCTTTGTTTTTTTGTTTAGACGTTTCTAGACATGGCTTAAAAAGTAACACCCAAAAATAATGACCTCTGTTTTGTGTTTGTATCAATTCCCTCGTTTTTGTTTGGGTAGAACATAATGAATGCACTGTCATAAAGTGACCATGATAATGACCCTTGATGCTTGGAGTACAAAATTTCAGAATGTTTAGCTGCAGAATTTTAAGACATGCAAGAAGTTTAAAAACAATGTTGTGACATAACTGATTCCATTTCAAATGTGCTTCATTGGCAATAAAGTACTTTGGGATGTCCCAAGGTTGTGATTGGCGCTAAATAAATGTGGCGCGAAATAAATATGGCGCTAAATTGCTTTGCTTAAACTATTTTCCCATTTTGTGATCTTTATTGCTGCATTGTCTGTTTCTTAAGTAGCTCGTTGAAAAGAAGAATGATTTGATTTGATTTGATTTGAGACTAAAGCAGCCAACTATTGGATGCAATGACTTGCCTATCTCAAGTGACTGTAAAAGATCCAGTGCCACTGCCAAAGAAGAGCCTATATTTATTCTTCAACCTACATTTACTGAAGCGGATTATCTGGTCAATCCCACATTGTTTGGGAAGTTTTGTTGTGCGCGAATTGGCTGCTCCATTTCCTACATTATAATGCTGCACCTGAAAATACTTCAGCCACAAAGCATTTTGGTTATTGAGGTCACAAAATGCAAGTTTGTTCATTCATTCTTTCCTTTCTTGAAATTTTCTGAATCAGCAAATGTATTAACATTCATTTAAGAGTGACCCTGAGAGAGGCTGAATTCATTCTCAAGCTGATTGTTCATAGTATCTTACAACATATGACAATGCCATTCAGCCCTATTATGCTGATGGTAGTTCTTTGAAAGACCTATTTAGTTAGTACCACTGTCCCCCACTCTCTCCCCATTGCAAATGTTCCCTTTTCAAGTATGTACACAATTCCCTTTTGGAAAGTTACCATTGAATCTCCTCCTGCACCCTTGGAGGCAGTCTGTTCCAGATTGTAACTTGTCATGTATAAATAAAAAATGATTTTCCTCCCCCTCGTCTGGTTATTTTTCACTATTATCTGAAATCTGTATCCTTGGGTTACTGACTGTTCAGTTGTGCAGTCAGGTTGAAAGTTTTGTTTGTTGCTACATCACGTGAATCAATCCAGGTGACATGTATAGACACCTCTGAGACTGCTCAAATCCACTGTTGTGCTAAAGTGTCGATGAATTGATAGCTTGCTTGTCAAATAAAATAAATTTGTCATTTTTCTCTTTGTATTGCTGTGCAGCTTCTGATTATGAAAACAATGTGGTGTGCAATAAAAATATAGCTCCATTTAAGAGGCACAGTGATTTTTTTTTAAAAACCTAGTAAAAATAGAATCCTAACAGTGTGGGAGCAGGCCATTCGGCCCATTGAGTCCACACCAACCCTCTGAAGAGCATTCCAACCCCTATCCTATCCCTGCATTTCCTATGGCAAATCCAACTAGCCTGTACATCCCTGGAAACTATGGGCAATTTAGAATGGCCAATCCACCCTAACTTACACATCTTTGAGCTGTCAAAGGAAACCCACACAGACACAGAGAACGTACAAACACCACACAGTTGCCCAAGGCTAGGATCAAACCTGGGTCCCTGGCACTGTGAGGCAGCAGTGCTAACCACTGAGCCAACATGCTGCCCCTGTAATGACTTGCACCAAAGTTCCATTTTAGTATAGGACTGAGTTTGAACCCTGAACCAATTTGGTGCCTGTTTTCTGTTTTGGGTGAGTCTCCATCTAGAATCTTCTTTTTCCCTCCTTGGTTTATTGCCTCTGTCTTCTCTCACACTTGTGTTTATTAGACATCAGTGGTTGGGTAAGATTTCAAGACTACTTTAAAACCAGCCAGTGAAAGCTTCACCAGTGTTCTGAGGCTCATTTTGCTCACTCAATGAGTATATCTCAACTTTCACTTGGCGATTTCCCCCATGGTGGGATGACTGAGATCAGCAGTGTTATGGCTGATGTAGTTGTGAGCA
Organism: Rhincodon typus; assembly: GCF_021869965.1. NCBI lineage: Eukaryota > Metazoa > Chordata > Chondrichthyes > Orectolobiformes > Rhincodontidae > Rhincodon > Rhincodon typus. The sequence continues at coordinate 5,921,587 of NC_063372.1, forward strand.
GCAAATATAATTTTGCTCTCAGGTCGTTAAGCCTTGGACTTTTGAATGAGTGTTCCATGGCCTGTTTTAGGTGACTGCAGCTGCACATTGGAAAGTTTTTAACTTTCTATTTGTATACCAGGTATCCTAATCTGCCATGTTTTGTACAGACATAGTTTAGGTTTTCCCATGAATTGGATCTTCCACAAGATACTTTCTTTCTGATGGTCTAATCTGACTGTGTAAACTTTTCATGATTGAAGTTTCATTGTTGGAAAAATTAAGTATGTGGGTTCAAAGGGACTTGTGCAACTTTGAGGGATATTATTGGTGTGTTGGTGGAGAGATGCTCATTTTACTATATTTGCTGGATTTTCTAGAGGATTGTAGTATTGCAGCTGATGAATGGAGAGATGTACAACTTCAAAGGCACCTCTGGGTCAACCTGAGGATTTCAGACTTGTATTGCGCTGCATTATTTAGTTGGATATGTGTAGCAACTTCTGGTCTGTACTGATCCATAGTACTTGTAAGCCATCTCTGATGTCTGGAGCAATCCTGCTGATTGCTCTCCAGCTTGTGCTTGCCATGTTCAAAAGCAAGTTGATCCTTGTCTTTGTATTGATGGCTGCCTTCTTCAGGTGTGTGGTCCAGCTTCACTCCACAGAATGTCAGTGCAAGATCATGTTGCACAGTATTTGGCAAAGAGAGTTGATTTTTGAGGTGTGTTTAGTGTTCCTGTTATCGTGATGAAATCCAGTAACTGGCTTTGTCCAGATTTGGTTTGAGATTCCAATTCTGGAAATATTTCTCTATTAGAATTTAGGTTCCCATCCGAGGTGGATTTGATATCCACAAGGACTGTTTGCAAGGCAAGATCATTTGCAAATTTGCACAACTTAATTGGTAGCATAGTGGTGGTATAGATATTGAAGAATATCTGTGCAAGTAATGAGCCTTGTTGAGGAACTGTGGTGAGTTGACTTTTGTCACACAAGCGGTCACTTAGTCATCTATTTCTTAGCGTTTTCCCAAGCAGCCATTTTTTTTTCTGAGGCAGGGAATGACCCTCGTGACCTTCAGTATCAGTCCTTTAGACCAAGGACTGATCTACACAGGCCTTGCCAGTCTTGGATTTCTTCTGGAATTGGGTCTCTGTGTACAGCAATGGCAAAATCTTGTCACAACAACTACACTTTGGCTGGAATTCTACTTGTTCTTTAAGGTTCATCACTTGATGACTGCTGATTCTCTAGGAGATGATGCATTTCATGTGCATCAGTAATATTGGCGTCAATTTTCCTGGGTCATAGATCAGTTTTACCAATGACCGTTGTCTCCTGCTGTACTTTTGGGATGTGTCTAGATTTGACATATTAATGTACAGTTTTGCCAGCTAACCAATTGGAGTGGAAGATGGCAGCCTTCACGTGGCCCACTCTGTTAAGTGAGAAATCGCAACTGATGCCATCATCCTGACAACTGAACATTGATTTAACAATCTTGCCATCTTTAGAGAAGCAAATAAAGCCACCATACTAGCCGCCTTGAGGGCCAAGCAAAATGCCAGAAGGAACGAGGGTTCACCAATACCTGGGAAAGTCCCTCAATTCTGTGATGTTTTTGAGTTGCATGCTCAAAGACATAATTCTATTGCTTTCACTCTCAAATGGCCTACATGCTAACCATTACTGTACCTGTAGCTGCAGCCTCATGAATAACCACTGCCACTCAAGATATGGCTTGGGCACGTGTGAAGAAAGCATCATCGATTTTGTTATATTTTCCTCTACCACAGTTCAAGAAGCCACTTAGACCACTGCCATCAAGTTGGAAGAGCTACAGATTACCAACTTCCCAAAAAAAGTTCTGGATTTAACATGGCCAAAGCCAGTGTTTCCAAGTGCATTAATCCAAACTTTATATATCTCTGACTTTCATAGCCTCGTGGGTGGCTGTTAAACAAATAATGCCAAAGACAGAGAACTCTGGACTGGATGTTTGCAAAAAAAAAAATGAGCAAGGAACTTTTCAAACTACTTACTAGCACCAGAACTATTGCTCAGACCTTGCTGTTGTTAGCAAAGATGAAGGTGAGGATGTGTTTTATGTATCCCACAAAATATTCCCCAACAGCCAGCGTAGGCTCATCAGTACTCAAATTGCCTTTGAAATTCCTGTGATTCTACTGATGAATTGCACTGTGAAACCTGGCCAAAGCTGCTTGGGACTGCTGTATGGCAGCCATTGAAAATGCAGTGATCTGAATTCTTGTAACACCAGAATATTATCACTGGTTGGTTGTCCTCCTTATCACTACTGCCAGGAAGAATACCCCAACCAGACAAAGAGGAATAAAACCCAAAACAGAACAATTCTTGTTTTATGCTTGTTGGGGGCTGTGGAATGTTAGAAATGTGTACCAAACTCCTCAGCTGAAGCTGTTCTGCTGACTGGAATGTTAAAATGATGGATTAGTCAGTACAAATTTTGTTTTTTCAAATTTATACAAAATGATCAGTTCCACGATGAAGAGATTAATCTAACTTCCTGGTCCTGTGCTGTAAACATGACTCAGTTTTTGTGATGCCTAGTTCATATATTACTGGAAAAAATTGCAGTTAAACAATTTCCAATAAAGTATGTAGTATTTCTAGTATGAATGCCTACAGATTAATAAATTCAATAACTGTACTGTGTATAAGGAAACCACTTTTTGATGATACTCCATCAATTCTTAATCATAAAAGATATAAAGATAACAAGGTTGAAAAGAAGGCAAGTTTGATATGGTTTTAAACAGTCTAAGTACTTTTTGAATACTAATGTTGATGTAATTCTGAGATACTGTTGAAGGATATAGAATTCTTTTTGTCATTTTTTTGACTACGGGTCTTATGATTTTGATATATTGAAATAAATGCAGTAATATTTAAATTTTTAAGTGACCAACTTGCTTCCCAAGCACTTCTGCTCTACAGACTGAGTTCTACGTGTACCATTTACAGTTTCAACCAGTGTGCTAAAAGGCATGTTTCCTGCGCTATTCATTGTTTGAGCTCTGAGTCTGGGGGAGAAAAAGGACTTTGATTTTCTTTTAAGCCTCTCTATTACATTATGTTTTGTAAAATATATTCTGTCATGGTTCTGTTTTATTAAATTAATTTATTAATTACATTAATTTAGAGTTCGCAATTTGAGTGCTTTAATGGGTTTGAGGATCAGTTGACTGACGAGTTTGCCATCTGTCCCAGAGTTGTGCTTCCAAGAAAACCATTTCTGGTATGGGGAAAGGCTTCAAGGGTAAACACAATATATGTGATGGAATACTCTGCACTTGTCTGGATAAGTATGGTCCTCCTAACAAAACTCAAGAAGCTCAGCACCATCTAAGATACCCTCTTGAGCGGCACCCTATGTGCCACTTTAAAATTTCACGATCCACCACTGGTACTAAGTGACAGTGTGTTTCGTATATAAGATGGTAAACCCCTTTGACAGCACCTTCCAAGCCTATGACTTGTACTACTTAGAAACAGGAGAGCAGCAGATGTGTGGGAACACTGCCACCTGTAAGTTCCCCTCTAAGCCTCATACCTTGAACCTTTCCTGATAACTCTCTGTGGGTACTTCCCCATGGACTGCAGGGTCCAAGAAGGCAGCTCAACACCACATTCTCCAGAGCAATTAGGGGCGACCAACACATGCTGCCCTTACCAGTCATGCTCGCATTCTGTGAAAGAATTTTTGAAAGCGTAATGCATTGTGAATTTGACCATTTCAGACTTTAGGTGTACTCTTGTTTGAAATTTCCAAGGGAGTTTAAATAATAATGCAACTTTGCCTTAAATAAAACTTACTGGCAGAGGGCCTTCTCACTCGACCCTCAACTGACTACTTGGACATCATGGTATATGAGGAGAAATTGAATCAACTGTTGATATTATATGCAGCCATTCAATTGAACAACAAGCATGCTTACTCTGAGGTAAATACATTTTTAAAAATATCATAATTGGACAGAATAATAAACTTCACGGTATTTGAAGTAGATCATTTTTACCAGTTTATTAAGAGTGCCGGTTAAAACAGTATGAATGTGTGTGACTAGAACCTGTGCTAACAATTAAACAATGTATACTAACAAGGGTGCTTGTGGCACAGTGATAATGCCCCTGCCTCTGAGCCAGGAGGCCTGGGTTCAAGTCCCACCTGCTCCAGATGTGTGTAATAACATCACTTAATGGGGTGATTAGAAAATATCAATATGTGACAACAATAAACAAACATGCTTGAAGAATGGTCGCTGGACCCGAAAGGTTAACTCTGTTTCTCTTTCCATAGATGCTGACAGACGTGCTGAATTTTCCTATAAATTTCCATTTTTGTTTCTGATTTCCAGCATCTGCAATTCTTTATATTTGTCTAGTGTTTAACTCACATCTACATCTCTTCAGTGCATGATATGCTGTCTCCATCTTGGAGGCAGCTTTAATAATGTAGGAGTTCCATTTGACGTCAGACGTTGGTAAGGCTAAGAAAATAAATACACGTGGCAGAACGCAGAATGAAACCATCAAAGTTGAAGGTGAGCGTTTGTTGGTTTCATGTGTAAGATATGGAGAAACGTTTAGATATTTTCTTCCAGAAAAGTTAAAACCAAAATCTTTTTCTTAAACTAGTCAAGTATAATATGACTTTCACATGATTAAACCGTAGTATCCTAAAGGAACAAAAATTTAAACAGTTTCATCTGCTAATTCTAAAGAACTCAAGTATTGCTGAAAAAGATACATTTTGTCAAAGCTCCTCTTTGTGTACTCATCAGGACAGTTCATAAGAATACTAATTCAAGGGGAAAACCAACATTTATATGGCATGAGAGGAGGATGTTGATTGGTTAGCAAGTGGATGCTATACTTACAAACTGACCTTCTGTGATTAATGCACAGGGCCATCCAGATCTGCATGTCAGAACTCTGCAATCTTTCACCATTTAGATAATCTGCTTTTTTTTTAAATTTTTGCCAAAATGGAAAAACGCACATTTTCCCATGTTATTCTTCACTTTATATCTTTTTGTAATCTTCTTGTATTCTCTTTACAACTTGCATTCTGACATATCTTTGTGTTGTCAACAAATTTGACAACTGTACCTTCTGTCCCTTCATCTAAGTGATTTATAAATTGCAAACACTTATTACATTTTGGCAATTTTTTCCTGTTAGTCCCCAATGTTCTATCTATTGCCAATATGCTACCCCTGACACCATGAGCTTTTATTTTCCATAATAACCTTTTGCTGTAGCACTTCATCAAGTGCCTTCTGAAAACTGTATCAACCTACACAGAAAATCCAGCACAGTGGATTTATCAACACCACATGGACTGCAGCAATTTGAGTAGGTGACTCTCAGGACCCTCTCTGGGGCAATTAGAGGCAGAGAACAAATTCTGGCCTTGGAATGAGGCCACATCTAAGAATGAATTTTTAAAAAAAATCTCCAGTACTACAGTCTTTCCAGAACTCCAATCATAGGCTCAATTGTTTAAATTAAACCTCCTTTAATCCACCAATGCTAGCTATGTCCCTGCAAAGACTGCGACAAACATTGGACAGACAGGAAGGAAATTAGCCACAAGAGTACACGAACATCAACTGGCAACAAAAAAGACACGACCAATACTCACTCATCTCCATCCACATGGATAAGGAAAACCACCAGTTCAATTGGGACATCACCAGGATCCTGGGATAGGTGAAGCCGAGACAAGCACAGGAAGTCCTAGAAGCCTGGTTCTCCACTAAGAAAGCCATCAATAAACGCACAGAGCTCGACCCCATATACACTCCATTACGAAGGAAAACCGGAAGTGAGGTAACCCAGCTCAACGGACACCAGAGGTTAAATAACAGGCAGGAAAACACAACAGCGCTTCATTGGAGGCTGCACTGATGATGTTACCCAACAGGGTAATGAAACGTCTGTGGAACAATGAACCAGCTCGGCAAGCCAACCAACCACATCATCCACAACCCAAGCGACAAATATACTCTTAAAACCTTAGAGAGCTACGGGTGAAGCACGCTCAAATTGGCATGAAAATGGGAAAACTATGCCAAATGACAGCGAACAACTCTATTTCCTACACGGATGCCTAAGGAACCAGGTATTACCACGCAGTGTGAAATACAAACCACCTATCAACAACCCACAAACCCATAGGACAGCAGAACACAATGGCCACAGGATGGTGAAGGTAATGATTAACGACGCACACAACCGGCTCCACAGATATGACAAAGAAATTACATGCCATAAAACTATTTCTAGACGCTACCAACCAAGACTGGGCAACGGACCTAGAATGAGCCATTGACATCAGTCAACAGACCACAAGAACCAAGAAGACAGATCCTTCAGGGAAAAATTAGCCAAACTAACCCACCAAAATGACAACAACAGAGCAGACACCTGGATAAGAAAACTTTCAGACAGGAAACTGACACTGAGAAAGCTGTTCTAATTCACGGACTCAACTACAACCACAGAGAAGCCAACAAGACAGGATTCCTAGCCACACTGAAGACCAATGGCATCAATGAAGAAACACAACAAGCCACAAGACAGACAGTGATCCCGACACTGACTAGAAAAAGCAAACTTCACACTCTAAACGCATCAGAAAGGAAGGCCCTAGAAGGACTGAAAAAGGACAAAAACATCATAATACTACCAGCAGACAAAGGGCACATGACGGTAATACTAAACAAACAGGGCTACCTCTCCAAAGCACATACACTACTAGCTGTCGAGAACAAATACCTGCAAGTGCAGATAGACCCGACACCACAACTGGGCAACAAGATTCTCAACACACTAAGGAGACTCCAACAGTCCGGACAAATCAACAAAGCAGACTGCCTAAGAATGAAACCTGAAGGAACTAACGCCCCCTCCCCCCCCCAGTTCTAAAGCCTCCCGAAGGTACACAAACCGGAAGTACCCCTCAGACCCATAGTCTCCCTGCCAGGGATGCCATCACATAGATTAGCCAAGGAGTTACAAAGGAGACTAAAGCACCTCGTCAGCAAGTCATCCCACTCAATCCACTCAGCCCAAGAGTTCCTCAGCTCCATCAAGGACATAAGAATAGATGATGACGAGACCATGGTATTATTTGATGTTACTGCCCTATTCACATCGATAGACATACCACTAGCAAGAGAAACACCGGCAACGCTACTAAAATGAGAACAAGACCTGAGTGACACCATCTCCACAGACAACTTGCTGAAACTACTGGACCTGTGCGTCACCACCCACTTCATCTTTAACGGCCAAATTTATGAAAAGATCAAAGGGACACCCATGGGATCACCTCTCTCCAGACTAATAGCTGAAGCGGTGATGCAGAGACTTGAAAGCATAGCCCTTCTGCTAATCCAACCGAAACTATGGATATGATACGTGGATGACACCTTTGTCAATATTAAAAGGACCAAACTAGAGGAGACACGTGAACTAATAAACAACACCATCACCGGGATCAGATGCACCAGGGAAGAGGAAAAGAACAAACAGCTCCCATTCCTGGACGTCATGGTGGAACGCAGGACCAATGGGGAACTCCTAACAAAGGTATACAGGAAAGCCACACACACTGACCAAGTACTGAACTCCAACAGCAACCACCCTAACACACACAAACGAAGTTGCGTGAGAACACTATTTAAACGGGCAACAACATACTGCAGCAACACAGAACTACGCCAAAAAGAAGAGCACCTCTTCCAAGTATTCAAAGACAATGGATACCCGAGAAACTGGGTTTGATGATGCCTATTATACAAACAACACCAGGAAGATACTGCGCATCCCGACACACTCATCGCGCTACCTTGCATTAAGAACACATCTGAACTAACCACAAGACTCCTACGACCACTGGGCATCAGAGTAGCACACAACCCACATCAACCCTTCACCAACTGCTAACATGAACCAAAGACCCACCACCCACTATGGACAGGACCAATGTCATGTACATGAATTCCTACAAAGACTGTGACAAACATTACATTGGACAGACAGGAAGGAAATTAGCCACAAGAGTACACGAACAT
>NC_063372.1:5949693-5981540 GCF_021869965.1 Rhincodon typus
TTGGCCTGCTGTGTTCATCCAGCCCTGCACCTTGTTGTCTTAGTTTCCTTTTGTGCTGTTTGAAATGACACTTTGAAATCGTGCAATAGGATCTTTTATATCCGCCTTAGAGAGAACCTAGGGTCTTGCTTGAAACACTGTGTAGCACTCCCTCAGTGGTATGCTGGAGTATCAGCCAAATCCTTGTACTGAAGTCACTGGAGCAGAATGAACTGACATCCTTCTGACTCATAGGCAAGACTTTCACTGAGTAAACCGTGGCTGACACCGTTAATGTAGTTTAGCTCTGTTAACTCTGAATTGCAGTAAGTTACTTGCTGCAGAATCCATGTAATTCTGACGATGTTCCCTATCACTTCAGAAGGTATAACAGCAAACAGCTGAGGGGATATGTTGTCATATCTGCCAAGCTTTGGCACATGCATCATACATACTTGGCATCACACTGGCACTGAAATACACGTACCACGTGGCTGTGCACAACAAGCACGGTATTGACTATACCCACCATCCCACACTTGCAAAATTCACAACACTGTTTCCACATTAAAGTCTGCAATTGGACAACATTTGCTGAGTGTGTGAAGAATCATGCTGACAACCAATTTATGATTGTCACTTAGGCTTGCATTGGGTGGTGCACTTGTCTGTACTAGAAGCTACATATATATTAATACACAGGACCAACATTCCCCTAACTTTCTTAATGATGGCGTGGGCCTTCGAAGCCCGTGCACGCTGATGACTTCCAGAATTGTGTGCGATTAGCGTGCTGGTGCTGATTGCCAGGCAGGGAACATCAGAGTGGCTGAATGCGTGCACAGCTATGCAGCCTACAGGGAACTGTGCACAGGGGTATATTCTTTGCAGACAAAATTCAATTCAACAAAATAAGTGGCAACCATTCATGGGTTCGTTTCTCAGGGCAATGCCTTCACCAATCAGAGTCAACCTGCCTTCTTAAAATCCAAAAAAAAAGCCCAGCCGTTAACTGTCAATCATCACGATGCATTCTCCATGGGATTACCTCTACCAAACAGAGTCCACCAGGTAACTAACCATCACTCTCACAGAGTATAAAATGTTGATTTTCCCTTAAATTTATATTCTAGCAAATTATCCTAATGAGTACAAGATGAAAAGCTTTGAAAATGTGTCTTTTTAAGCAATATTAAAGATCAGTATATTTATAGTAGTGTCCAAGCTTAGATTATATAAATTGGCTTGATCAATTGTTACAAATACAGTATCTAAAGCTTTTAAAATTCCTTTCAGTAAGTTCTTCAAAATGTAGGCACTTATGAGCTCTGTAAAATATCCTATTTATTTTATTATTTCCTTATTATATAAAGACTGTAAGAGTAGAAATCTTTGAAGATCACCAGTCATGATTTTAGATGGTCAGAGATGGCCAAATCTTTTGAAGATCAATTTATTTCAGACAATTGGGCAATCAAAATGTTGGCAATTTTAACAGTTTGGTCAATAAAGGCCTGCAACAGGCTCATTTCATCGACATGTTGATTTTAACACTTGATCATAATCTGACACTACTTTTCCATCTGCTCCATCACACCAGGGGGATTTTAAGTAACTGATCCTATTGGATGAGAAAGAGTTCTCTTGCTGTGAGTCAGACTTAGTGTTTCTAAGAGCATCCAAGTCTTTATCAATTAAACCACATGAGCCTATTTTGAAATTGCCTCAACTTTAAAATGTTTGGTCGCAGGGAACAATTGACAGATCCATTCATGGTATTCAGGAACCAGATTTATTTGTTGGTTGAATAAAATCAATTCTATACTTTGTTAAAAGTGCTGAACATTTCAAGTTAGCATATGTAACTGAATGTTAGAACTTGTGTTTTTTTAATAGAGTCTTTACTCTCCTCGGGTTGCTGCAAGGTCAATTAATTACATTTGCAGTGCCATTGTTGTAATTGTAATGAAATAATCATTTTCCTGGCTCTCACCACTCACAAAACTATGTCTTCTGATGGAAAGAAGTTTGTCAAATTCCAGATGATTAGGTTCTCCTGCAGAATTTTTGATAAAGGAGGAAAAATATAGTTGTGGTACACTTTGGTGATTATTTACATATATATATACACTTATAAAATCAGCTTGAAATTTGCATTTATAAAATAGTGTAAATGTCAACTGTACATATAGATTTAAAAGAAGGTTCTTTGATGCAAGATCCTGGAACTCCCCACTTGACCGCACAGTGGGAGCACTTTCACCAAATGGATTGCACTACAGGATGAAGCCATTCATCAACTTCTCAAGGGTACTAAAGGATTGGCAATAAAATCTAGCCTTGTCAGTGACATTCAAGTCCCAAGTATTAACTATGAAAGTAACAGCTGGAAAACTTGTAATGAGAAATTGCTAAGGAAATGTGTGTAAAAGCAGAGCTTCTTTGCCTTTGCCCCTGCAACCTTTCCATCCAATTTAATCACTTTTAAGAAGTAGAAAATGCAACAGCTAGTTTTTGCACGTCAAGATTCCACCAAGTCATAATGACCAGGTAATCTTTTTAATAGTCTTAGTTGAAGGATAAATAGTGGTGAGAATTCCTCTTTTATTTGAAATAGAACCATTTACTTCCACCTGAGGGGGCAGATCAGGTCTTAGTTTAATGTTGTGTCTGAAAGGCAGCACCTCTGACAGTGTTGCCCTCCCTTATTACCATATGAGAGCGTCAGTCTGTATTATGTGCTCAAGTCCTTAGAATGGAATTTGAACCCACAGCCTCTGACTCAGAGGCAAGTGTGCTTCCCATTGAGCAACAGCTGGCACCATTCTATCTGTACTACTGAAGATATGCAAGATATATCAGATTATGGATGAATTTGTTATTGCACTGTTGGAAGGACGAGGGTCATGAAGGCAGTCCTATGCTTTGGTCAGGCAGGAAGATTGTTCTGCAATTTGGTAGCAGCGTGAAGAATTTGGCAATAGCGGTGGTTTAGCAGCACTTAAGGGAATGTGGCATTTTGGAGAAGGATGGCAAGCTGGAAATTTTCCTGTGATAGCAGAAGGTTTAAAATAAGTGCTGCAGTACAGAAAATATATGGGTTGCATTATTGTCCTAATTTAGAAACTTGAACTGGGCAAAAATGTTTGAAAAATCCCTCAAGTAGATATGCAATGAAGATGCAAAATTGAAACATTCTTCTATCCTTGTATGATTATTGATGTGTGACAGAAAAATCTAAAAGGATGTGATAAAGTTAGAATCGATGACAAATGCGGTGTAAAATTAGGTTTCCAGTGACTTTTCCATGATTTAGATTTTATTCATTGTGTCCCTTTAAAGAGGCGACACTTTTGTTAGATACTTTGCTTAATGATATTCTTTTTAAAAATTCAATTGTAAGAGGCATGCTTCATCTAGCTTCCATTAGCAATATCCCTTTTTTGAAAATGCTCATGACAATGGCATCTTGGAACTGTCCTGGGATGCTTTCCTTCTTCCAGCTAAGGCAGACAAGGGCATGTAACTGCAGCAGAAGCTCTTTGCCTCTGCACTTCAATGTCTCAACAGGGATACTGTCTGCTCCTGCAGCCTTCTTGTTCTTGAGCTGATGGATGGCCTTCTCTATTTCATGTGGGGCTAGGGTGTTGCTGAGCTCATGGCATGTAGCGTGCTGTGGTATGCAGTCCAGGATGCTCAAATCAGTAACACAGCCCTTGTTGAGGAGGTCTCAGAAGTGCTGCCTCAGCGTTGTTCGATGGCTTCTTTATCTTTGATAAAAGTCACTTCAAACCTGGCCAGCAGTGGGGTGGGCCCTTGGGTCTGGTCTTGACAGCATAGAAGAAACCCTGCACATCATGGTTGTCAGCCATTCATTGGTGCTCCAGTACTTTCCAAGTCTGCTTGTGGTAACTACAGGGGAATCTCCCTGCTGTTGACTGTCAGAAAAGTCATCGTCAAGATCCTCCTCAACTGTTTCCTCCCTGTGGCTGAGGTGCTCTTCCCAGAATCGCAGTGTAGCTTTTGGCCATGGAGGGGCACAGTGGACATGATTTTCACCATGCAATAGCTGCAGCAGAAATGCAGAGAAAAGAACCTACCCCTGTACATGGTCTTCTGCAACCTTACAAAGGCATTTTGACACTGTCGATCAGGAAGCATTATGGAGCGTCCCTCTCTGCTTTGGTTGCACTGTGAAGTTTGTCACCATCCTTCACCTGCTCCACAACAACATGGAAGTTGCGGTAACGACAAATGGCTCCACCAATGACCCATTCCCCGTTCAGACCAGTGTCAAGCAGGGCTGCATCACCCCAACACTGTTCACGATCTTTCTCACAGCAATGCTTCACCTCACCACCGACAAGCTCCCTGCTGGAGTGGAACTAACTTACCGAGCCAGTGGGAAATTATTCAACCACCGCTTCCTTCAAGCCAAGATCAAAGTCACACCAACCAGTGTCATTGAGCTGCACTACGCAGATGTTGCTTACGTATGTGCAGACTCAGAGGACGTACTCCAGACCATCATCAGCACCTCTATGGATGCCAATGAGAGCATGGATCTCACCCTGAACATTCACAAGATGAAGGTCCTCCACCAACCTGGCCTGGCATTGTAGAGCAATCCCCTGATCATCAATGTCCATGGGGAGGCCTTAGAGAACGTTGACCACTTCCAATACCTCGGAAGTGTCCTATCGGCCAAAGCAACAATTGATGTACTGATCCAGCATTGCTTCTAGTGTACTAATGAAGCCTTCAGCCACCTGAGGAAAAGGGTGTTCGAGAACAACAACATCAGATCAGACACCAGGCTCATGGTTTACAGAACTGTGGTGGTTCCTGCTCTCCTATATGGCTCTGAGACACGGACTGTCTACAGCAGACACCTCAAGGCGCTGGAGCAGTACCACTAATGCTGCCTGTACAAGATTTTGTGAATCTGCTGGGAAGGAAGATGCACAAGCACCAGCATCCTTGACCAGGTCAGAATCCCCAGCATCGATCAGAATCCCCAGCATCGGCCACCCTTGATTGGCTACGATGAGCTGGGCACGTCATCTGCATGACCGACACAAGACTCCCCAAGCAGGTGCTCTACTCTCGGTTTCAGAACAGCAGGCGAGCCCCAGGTGGACAGAGGAAACGCTTCAGCGATACCCTCAAGGCCTCACTGGTGAAGTGCGGTATTCCCACAGACACCTAGGAATCACTGGCCCAAGACCGTCCAAAGTGGAGGAGGAGCATCCGGGAAAGTGTCGAGCACCTTGAGACTTGCCATCAGAAAAAAGCAGAAGCCAGGTGAAAACAGCAAAAGGAGTGTGCTGCCACACCAATGCCCCACCCACCCCTTCCCTTCTACCCCAAGTGTAACAGAACCTGCGGAAGCCACATTGGTCTGTACAGTCACCTACAGACTCACCCTGAGAGTGGAAGAGAGTCATCCTCACTTGTGAGGGACCACCGATGTTGATGATTATCAATATACCAAAAAATCTATAATTTGGAAATTTCATGTAGATATGTCTAAAACCAGAAAATGCTTGAAATACTCAACAGGTTAGGCAGCATTGAAAGAGGGAAAGAGTTAATGTTTCAGGTCTGTAACTTTCATCAGAACTTGTTTATCTAAGTATATATTGTATTATATTTCCTCTTCACTCAATGAAAATTCAAGGCTAAACATGAAAGATCACAAATTACTATCTTGTTTTTGCTTTAAAATAAATTCCATGTTATCCACATTTTGGTTAATGGTGTAAGTCACTGCATTGTCGCTTTCCAATACTATACACACATATCTGAATACAATTAATTTTGCGTTTTATTTGACAACTGGCCTGTAAAACTTGGTAAAGGATTTAATGTGTTCACTTGAATGATTCAGTTAATAGGAATGGACGGTTGCTGCGAATTCTTTTTGCAAAAAAAATTGATTTGTCACTGTCTTTCTAAATCAGACTAGATTCAGTGTGATTTCCTCCAAGCTTCCAATCGCTGGCGTTGGTGTCTATATCGATCAGTATATCAGCGATCTGCTTGTTGCCCTTGTTCCCGGTATGGATTGATGCGGTGGAGTTTGGCTACCCGCTCTGGTAGTGTTATGAATCTTTTTTTGTCGTTCTGCTCGCTTCCCTGTTGCTCGGAAGTTATGGCGGAAGTTGTTCGCTGACTGGAATTCAATCGCTCGAAGCCGAGCGGGGTTAATGCTGCTGTAACTATAAACGCTAATTTTTGAGGTAAAAACTGGCTTTTATTCAGTTCTGAAGCGAATGTTTAAACACGAAATCAAACGGTACATAAAATGTCGGTCCGCGTCGCGCTGTCAAGCGAACGAACCCGCGGCCTAACATTTATTCACTATTATTTTCTGGGGAGGGGGGGTGGAGTGTTCGTTTTGCAAATCTACCTGCTTCGGGAACAAATTCAGCAAACTTTGTTTGCTTTGTTTTTCCATGTTTTTGCTGCAAAAAAAATAAAACGAGAAATGCAATGTTAAAGCTCCCCGCTTTTCGAGACGTTTGTCTCCTTTTCTCAGTCAACCGCACCTGCTACCGGAAGTTTCGCCTCTCCTTCGTGATCATTGGTGCCTCTGGGGAATTTGCGCTCACTGATTGGACGGCCACGCTATCGATCATCCAAGGGGCGGGACGGTTGGCGCAGTTAAGTGTGAGTTTGCAATAGGTTCTTAATCAAGGGAATGTGAATCTAATTTGGTAGAAAGTGAGGATTTGGCTCAAGTGGGATTAAAGGTGTTGTATTGCAGCTAGGGAATCCCCTGAGAAGACTGCTGATGTCCTATAGCTGTTGAGTGTTGCAGGTGTGCTGTTAGTCATGAAGATTCTCTCTCTCTCTCCTCTTCTCCCCCCCCCCCCCCCCCAACCTCCCGAGAAGTTAAAGTCAGCTACAGTGTGATCTCTGTTTATTCCACTGTCTTTGTTCAAAGTGCATCTAAAATCCATCTGGTGAAGCTATTTGTGGTGTTTGATGCTTCACGCATGTATTTTGTTTTCCCCCGTATTCAAGATGTCTGGAATCAGGCCTTTGTGTGACACCACATTCTTCGCCTATTGGAATTCAATTTTTAAAATCCATTGTAGAACGGAGTCCGAATTGGACTGGGGAATGTAATACGTAAATGCAACATGAGCGATTATACACCCACATCTTAAATAGTGATAGCATTATCTGCAAAATATGAACAAAAGTATGCGATTGTAGGTATGGGTCACACCAGTTTAAAAGATAAATCCCCCAAATATCCAGGATAATTCTGAATACATTGTGTGAAGATGTGCCTTGCATATTGCAACTGCATTATATATCCAGCATTTGTATGCAGTTACAGTAGTGAGAAACAATGACATTGCAGTCCTATAATTTTTAAGTAGAAGTAATGAGATTATGAATTCAGTCCTAACTGTATTTTCCAGAAATATGGCTATGCTTGCCTAATGACTATTATTTTGATAATTGAATATTACTTAAGTACTGTTATTGTAGCTTGCAATAATAGAAATAGTGAGAATGAACTTTAAGCATATTCTGTCAGTTGTGACTGCGATTATCAGGTAGTGACTGAGGCAGGCCCCTTCATTGCAAATTATTGTCTCTTAAACCCTCAGTTTTATGTGATTAAACAGTTGAGTTGTGAGTATAAGAGTTCATCAAGTATTAGGTTTTAAAAAAAAATGGTCCACCTATTTACATCATGAACTCTTGCCTAGGTAATAAGACTTCCAGACTCTGCCAGGGCCACGATATAATTCAGTATTGACTGTAGAAACAAATACAAGCTGATTTGTCTTCTGACTGTTAAATGACTTTCCCTTGTCAAAGCCCCAGTGCGCTTGCCTCCTACTAGAGACAAAAAAAACTGCAGATGCTGGAAGAACACCCACAAACCAAGCAGCATCTGGAGGAAAGGAGCAGTCAACGTTTCGGGTATAGTCCTTCTTCAGTCCTGGCTTGTTGTGTTCTTCCAGCCTCCTCATGCCTGGGAGATCAGAAATGTATCGGTTACGAATATTTGAACAAAGTAAGGTTGCTGGTATACTTGAAAAGGTCCTCTTTAGGTTCAAAATAAATGCCTATTATATATTCCCTAACTATAGGGAAGGTGTTAACGTGGTGCTAGATGTAATATTCTTTACAGCTGCTTTCAGGAATTTTGGGGGAAAAAAAGTGCAATGCTTCAGTAAGCTACTGTGTAGAAACAATGACCTGAGACTCAACAATTTGACATGACCTGATACAATGCTTCAGCGAGCATTTGGGTTATGCCCCTAAACTTTCTCTTGTATTGGTATGTTGTAAGATCTGTCTTTAAGTATTGGCAAATTTCACTGTCATTTTTGGAAACCTGGATGTGTAATGTTTCATCTTGTTCCTGAAGTATTTTGCTTCTTTACTAAGTAAATTGATTACTTTCTGATATGCATCACATGCACCGTATACAGATGTAATATCAAATGGCTGAAAGTATGGGATACAGCAAATATTATCAGCCTTGGCAACATCCTGACTATAGTACTGAAGACTTGATTCAGAACTGGTTGCATCACTAGCCAAGCAGTTCCAGCACAACTACAGGACGTGTATCTACCTGACAACAATATGGAAAATTGCACAGGTATGCCTGTCTGCAAAAAGCAGAACAAATGCAGTTTGGCCAATTTACACACCATTGAACTCATCATGATCATGAGAAAAGTTCTGGAAGGTCTTGTCATCAGTGCTATCTAATGATACTTGTTCACCAATGACTACATGTGGCATCAAGGATCCTTGGCAACATTTAAATCAATGGGAATTGGTGGGAGGTAGTTGAATACTCTATTAGTTGGAAGATAGTAGTTGAAGGCTGATCATCTATGTTCCAGGATACTGTTACAAAAGTTCTTTCAGGGTTGTGTCCTAGGCTCAACCATCCTCCTCTGCTTCACCGGTGGACCTTCCCTCCATCATGAGCTAAGATGTGGGGATTTTGCTGATGCTTGCACAATGTTCAGTGTTATCCCTAGCTTGTCAAATACCAAAGCTGTCTATAGCTGCAGTCATCAAGACTTGGATGACATTTGGGCTTGGGCTGAGAAATGGTAATCAACATTCGCATACCATACAAATGCGAGGGAATGACTTTTTCAACAAAAGAGAATGTAAACTCCTCTTGTTTTAAGTTAAATAGTATTACCATCGTTGAGATCCTGGTTGGGTGGGGGTGGGGAGAAGCAGTGACCATTGACCAGAAACATAACTGGGCTGGCTTGAGAATAGTGCAAGAGCAGCTTAGGAAAAAAATCCAGCACAAACTGGCCACCTTGATCTGTCACCCATTTGATGCCTTTAAATGTTCACTTCCTCCACCAATTCACAGTATCCAGCATCTACACAATGCACTGCAACAACTCCGAGATTTCTTTGTATGCATTTTGTAAACCTGAAAATAGTAACGTAGAAAAATAAAGGCAGCAGGTACATGGGAGCACACTTGCAAAGCCCTCCCCAACCTGGGGAGATGGCGAACTAATCGTAATATCACTGGATTCGTAATCTTAAGGCCCAGACTAACGTTCTGGGGACATGGTTTCAAATCCTACTATAGCAACTAGCTGAATTTAAATTGAAAATGGTCTCTGTCTCTGACCATCTGTTGTTATAAAAAATCCAACTAGTTTACTGATGGTCTTGAGGGAAGGAGTTCTGCCATCTTTACCTGGTCTGGTTGCATGTAACCCTTGGTCTTACTAACCACTGAAGAGTAATTCAGGATGGAAAATAAATTCTAACCCTTTTTTTAAAAAAGTCTCTCACCTTCCTGACTTGAAACTAAATCGTCATTCCTTCACTGCTGCTGTGTCAAAATCCTGGAACTCCTTCCCTAACATCACTTTGAGATTACCTACACCAGATGGACTGCAAAGAAGGCACCTGAACACCAACTTCTCAAGGGCAATTACTGATGGTCTTGACTGATGCTCATATCTAAGCGTTTTTTTTTTTTTTGTTTGTTTGTTTTTTTGGGGGGGGGGGGGGAAAAAAAAATAGTTTTTTCATATATTAGGGTTGAGAGTAATTGTTCAAGTTTGGCAGTGATGAAGGGAAGGATTATCCCAGGTGTGGTTAAGGTTGGTTTCTGCTTAGTTTACTTATAGGGCTGAGCAGTTTTACACTTGCACCCAAACCAGTACCACAGCTAGTTGACTGCATTGAGTGTAGGAGCAATAATCTGACTATATGTCACATTGATATCCCTATTGCCAAGGGGAGCGCACACCATTTCATTGACTTTTTAGTCCAGATTTACTGCAGGATTATGTGAATGTTACATAAACTGTTTAATTAGCATATGTACCTGTATTGGATTGGTACTGTGAGGTGTACATGTTGCATTGAACTCTAACTTGCTGCCAACAAATTATTTTCTAATGGTTTCTGTTGCTGTGGTTAATTTGATGTATGTTATTAATCTGTAAATTGAAGCCACATGTATTCATCATGTGAAGTAGGATTAGGTTGGGTGTGTTGGGGAGGCTAATTTCACCTGGGTGCACACCTGTTTTAAAGGTGTATATATTTTAACATTTATTTATCCCATCAACCATCTCTGACCACATCTTGATAAGTTTTGTAATGCTGTAGCTCCAGTCTCCTGTTGCTACACTGCAGCATTTCCTTTGGTGGTGAGGCATAATTACTGTGGTAAGTTTACATGGGCAATTGTCACAGTAAATATGTCTTTAGGAATTTAGACTGGAAAAAATTCTGTCCAGATACACTTTTGAATATACTGTATTTGTTTCTGCAACTAGAAAAGAAAACTTTTTAATCATTATTAAAACTTACTGCTTAAACTTAAAACTTAATATAGGCAGTGTTTTTGAGCTATTAATTGCCTCATCTTAACTTGATCTGCAGAATGTTAAATACTTTCTTTTAAAAGTCATTGACTTGAAATGTTGTTCTTGAGTACTTTCAACAAAACTTTATTTTCAGACTTTACAACGTCTGAAATATTTGCTTTTTGTTCTGTTTGATTCACTGACACTTCTATAAATGCTTGGTTGGAGTCATAGCTGGTGCAGAGGAGGATGGTTGTAGTTGTTGGTCAGTTATCTCAACTCCAGGACAACCCTACAGGAGTTAGGGTAACGTCCTAGGCCAACTGTCCTCGGCTGTGTCATCAATGACCTTCCCTCAATCACAAAGTCAGAAGTGGGGATGCGCAATCCTCTGAGCAATGTTCAGCACTGTTTGTGACTCCTCTGATACTGAAGCGTTACTGGATGTCATCGAGGTTTCGGCTGACAAAGTGGCAAGTAACATCCACACTACAAATGCTATGCCAAGACCAGCACCAATACGAGACAATCTAATCACCATCTCTTGACAGTCAGTAGTGTTACCATCACTGAATTCCCCACTATCCACATCCTTGGGGTTATCATTGACTGGAAACTCAACTGGACTTGCCAGAAACACAGTAGCTACAAGAGCAGGTCTGAGGCTAGGAATGCAGCAGCGAGTAATTCACCTCCTGACTCCCTAAAACCTGTCCACCTGCAAAGCACAAGTCAGGACTGATGGAAAACTCCACTTGCTTGGATGAGTGCAGCTCCAAGAAAACTAAGCTTGGCACTACCCAGGACAAAGCCTGCTTGATTGGCAGCATATCCACTCATTCTGCCACTGATGCTCAGTAGCAGCAGTATGAACTACTTCCAAGATGCAATGCAGAAATTCACCAAAGATCCTTTGACAGCACCTTCCAAACCCATGACCACTTCCGTCTAGAAGGACACGGCTGCAGATACATGGGAATGCCACCATCTGCAAGATCCCCTCCAAACTGCTCACTGTCCTGACTTGGAAATATATATTCTTTTCACTGTTGCTGGGCCAAAATCTTGGAATTCCCTTCCCAAGGGCATTGTGGGTCAACCTACAGCAGGTGGACTGCAGTGGTTTAAGAAGGCAGCTCACCACCCCCTTCTCAGGGGTAACTAGGGACAATCAATAAATGCTGGCCCAGCCAGCGATGCCCACATCCTACAAGTGAATTAAAAACAAAACTCAACATTCTCTCCTTCCTGGCCTGATTTTTGAAACTTTTGTCACCTTCTTTGCTGTCTGTCTCTGTTCTTGTGTTTTGATAGTATATTTGCTAAAACACTATTATAGTGACATGAAATAACCAAAGCTAGTGGAGAAAATCAAATCACTGCTGAATTTCTGAAATATGGCTGGAATTCATTCCTATCCCTCCTCTGGAAAGGGGAGTAGATGCCATTGGATCTCAGGCCTATGATTATGATTGTTCAAGAAGGGGAGACCAAGTTTAATTGCAGTGACCAAAGAGCAGTCTTCTTCCCTGTGGAAGACAGCATGACCTCTAAGGTTCCTCCACAGTTGTCCCCTTCTGGTGACTGTAGAGCTACTTCCTGAGTTGAAAGTGTTTGTTTGTTTTTATTCCATCAAAATATGCCACCATAAGATATAGGAGCACACTTGGGCCATTCAGCCCATCAAATCTGTGTTGCCATTCGATCACGGCTGATGAGCTTCTCAACCTCGTTCTTCTGTCTTCTCCCTATAACCCATGATCCCCTTTATTAATCTTTATCTTAAATGCACTCAATGACTTGGCCTCTGCAGCAATTAGTTCCGCAGATTAACCACCCTCTGACTAAAGAAATTCCTCCTCATCTCGGTTCTACAGTGCCATCCCTTCACTCTGAGGCAGTGCCCTCTGGATCTAGTCTCTTCTATGTGTAGAAACCTCTTCAAGTCCCACTCTATCCAGGCCTCTCTGTGTACGTTTCAATCTGATTTATGCAATTCACCAGGACTGTAGTTCCAGCATAATTCGGGTGGATCCAATTCAATTTGAACAGATTCTGCCTTCCCTGGTACTGGTGCCAATGTCCTGCAAACCTGTTTCTCTCGCACCGGTCTTTTGAGCCATGTGTTTTACCTCTCTCTCTTTGATCTTGTTGACCCTTTTGTCAACTTTCTCATGGCTCAGGCAGTAATCCAGAGGTCATCACCTTTTTCAGTTCTGACTTTTAACTTAGTCCCTAGCTGCTCATATTCCCTCAGCAGAACCTCTCCTCTTTCCTCCTTTCTACCTACATCATTGGTACCTACGTAGACCATGACAACTGGATCTTCCCCTCCCACTCCAAGTTCCTCTGCAGCCCAGATGAGAGATCCAGAACCCAGGCAATAGGCAGGCAACGCAGCCTTGGGGACTCTTGATCCTGGCCAGATAGAACTGTATCTATTCCCCTGACTATATTATCCCCAAGTACAACAATATTTCTGTTTTCTAACACTCCTTCTTGAATGGCTCCCTGTACCATTGGTGCTATGGTCAGTTTGCTCATCCTCCCTACAGCCTCCACTCTCATCCACACGGCGCAAGAATCTCCAAACTTGTCTAACAAGCTCAAGGGCTGAGGCTTCTGGAGTACTACTTCCTGGATCTCTACACCCTCCTGGTAGTTGCACCCTCCTGACCCTGACCACAGAGAATTTTGAGGTAGTATATTCTAAAGGGTGTGGTTGCTTCAGGAAGCTGTGTCCAGATAAATCTTTCCCCTCCCTGATGTCACGGTATTTGAAGCTCAGACTTCAGCTTATCAACTGAGCTGGAGTTCCTCAAGCATCCAACACTTGCTATAGATGTGGTCACTACGAACCACGATGGGGTCCACCAGCTCCCACATCATTCAGTTACAACACACCGCCTGGCCCAGCATCTGTATTTTAATTACTTAGTTCTTAATTTGTTTTTTTTTAAACTGATGTGGTCTTCACTGCTGCAAATTTTTTAAAAATGTGCAAGGTGCAGCACTGACCTTGTTATGTGGCCTTTTTTCACCTCAAAAGCCTTTGTTGGTAGAGTCAGCAAAGGTTTGGCTGCCTTGGAAATTTGTCACCGTCAGCCTACTTTGTGGTGACATGCAAGTAGTGATCCTCGCCAACTGAACCATTGAGTCAAACAAGGCTGTGTTGTCATACTAACCCTCTTCTCCTTTTCCTTGCTGCAATACTGCACTATGCCTGTGGCCAGTTTGCTGGAGGGAATCTACAGAACAGATGGGACACTGTCCAATCTTAAAAATGAGTCATTCTGACAGAGGTTATTGAACTTCAGCGTGTGGATGATGCTTGAATGCATGTTTGCTTAGAAACTAGGCTTCAGCTCACTGTCAGCTGCTTCTCCAAACCTTTTGAGAAAATGGGACTTCGACTAAATTCTTGGTGAACTAAAGTGGTCTTCCAATCGCGTTCCACATCATCCTTCCTTCAGTCAATTCAGAGCACCATTTGAGACCCAGGAAAATGTGGGCCATTGCTCATATATCTCAGGGACCTCCCCTTGATGAAGGCAGACAGACAACAAAATATCTCATTGCCTCCAGTGTCTCTGACTGAGAAAAGGTGGGAGGCATGGTTATATGCTTGATGCCAAATCCCCAAGACAACTGTTCTACTTGGAACCTGGCCCCAGCAGGACAGTGACCATGTTTTCATGATGACCTTAAAGCAACCCTGAGGAGGTCAAACATCACTACTGGTGCGTGGGAGTCCCTGACATTTGACCTACCAAAATGGAGAAGGTTCATTTGGGTGGGCACCAAACACATCAAGAGACTTCGGGAGCATGCAGATATGAGGAATCTGTGAGCGCACAAACATGTCCCCAACTCGTCAATCATCAGCTGCCCCTCAGGTGGCAGAGTCAGATTGCATGTTGGTCTGAGTAGCCATCTCAAACCAGCAAACAGGAGTGCAGGCAAGTCGTTCTTTTATGCCTTAGGATTTCCGAAGGAGGGAGAAGATTACAGTCCTGTCTCTGTCCAATTTTTTTTTTTTTTTCCCCAAGCTTCAACCATAAAGGTAATTTTTGACCTGAAATATCAATCCTACACGAAGTAACTCCACAGAAGCCAGTTTCCTGTCACCAAGCCACCCTTTATTTACACGTGGATGATCCTTGACGCTGATCCAGCTCCCTCAGACCAACGCTGAGTGAACAGCACCTCTGACACTCCTGTTTATATCTTTCAGCCAGGGCTCCCTGATTTTGGATTAGGTTAACAGCCCCATCAGGGAACTCGTTCTGTGCGGTCCACCTGGCTGACCTCATTCTAATCATTGTACTACATTTCTCCGCTACTGCTTGATCTGAAATGGTAACCCTACATTTCTCCACTACTACTCAATCCGTTGAGTATTTCCAACATTTTTCAGTTCTTTCACTTTTTTTATTTTCTTGATTCCTTTTAGAGGAAACAAATGAAAACTGGTTTTCCAAATGATAATATAGTTGGTAGACTGCCCAAGTGCCAAAAACAATGGTACAAAGCACTTTTTTTCAAAAACCCACCTCTTAGTGGATTTTTACTAGTTTTTGAATGTTTTATTGTACTAATGGCATACAGTTGACTTCAGTGAAACTTAATCAAAGCGTACAAATCCAGTGGAGCAAAGCACTTGCCTTGTGCTCTCATTGTATAGAATTCCAGTGATCCAAAGCATTTCCAATTCATTCCCATTGTATAGAACTCTTCATCCATGCATAACATGTTTTCCTCCCCCAGCCCTTCCAGAAAACGTTTTCTGCTTCTGAAAACTCTGCACTATTACACTTTACCCAGAAACATTTGAGAAGCCTGATCCTTTTTTTTTGTGCTGTTTTTGTTTTTGTTTGTTTGAATTGTTAAATGATTAAATGAGCTATCAAGCACAGACTTGCAAGCTATTCATCTTTTAATTTTAAGTGAAATTCCTGATCCAAACGTAACCGGTTGGCAGAGAAATGTTATGCGCTTAAATCGATGCATCTGTTGTACAGTGGGACTTCATTATGTAAATGGTTCTATTGGAACACATTTTGCAGCCCTGCCCTATTTGTGCCCATCTTTTTTAGCAAGCAGATCAGTGACCTTTGCATATGTAAGCAAGGGAGTTAGAAACTCCAGTGAAGTTTAAGGTTTAATAAGATTTTAAAGAACATCACTGGCATTCATGTAGTGCTTTTAACGTAGAAAAATTACTCCTGATGCTGTTGGTTTAAAACAGCATACAAATTGCTGGGTAGAGGGAAATGGTAAGATCTTGTGCTTGAAAGATTATCTCTGATTGGGAGGTGAAGTGGCAGAGGGGTTTATGGAGAGGAATTTGAGTGTGGGGCCTAAAAAGCTGAATGCAGAAGTGAAGGAGAAAGTAATCCTCTGTGATAGGAAGGGTAACAGGTGAGAAACTCTGTTCTGAGCCAAATCAAGTCTTGGTTTTCAAAAATCAAGATAGCCTCCCTTTTCTGCTCTTTAAAGCCTCTGAATGTATTGCTTCCCAAATCTGTATCTGCATTTTACAATCAATCAATGTTTGAATTGCTCTGATCAAGTTTTCGTCTTATCACAGAAATGGAATGGCCATAAACAAATGTCATCGTCTGTGATTCTTTACCGTGCTTGACTTCTCTGCAGCCTTTTGAAAAGTTTGACTAGCAGTCGTTTTTCCAATCCTCTTATGCAGTTCACTCTTTTTGAAAAATTTGTTCATGGGATGAGGACATTGCTGGCAGGGCCAATATGTAAACCTACCCCTGCCCTGGATATGTAGTGTTGGCCATATTGCTGTGCGTCTGTAGTCACGTGTCTGTGTCCTTTTTTAAAGGCCATTTATTGAACTAAACGGGCTTTTGTGACAATTTATAGTTACTATTACTGAGACTAGATTTTAATCAACTGAATTTCCTAGTGGAATTTACATTCCACCAGTTGGCCTAGACCTCTGGGTTACTTAGCCACTATATTACCATTTATGGCACTGTCTCCACTGTGGAATAAATTTCAATGGGATTTCTCTTGCTGGATTTCACTTTGTCTGGCGACATCATTATGATAGGCCAATCTTGATCAATTACTCCTCTTTCTACCTCTGCGATCTTTGGCCCCCTTCTTCCCGATCTACGTGCTGTCACCTTTGCAAGATCATCTGATGACATCAAGGCAGCTTCCCCCTTTTTTTTTTTTTTGGCTTTTACAATTACTTTTGATACTGGTGAAAATTTGGGTGCATTCAAGATGGTTAGCTAATTGGAAATATCAAATTCATTGTCAGCATTCAGCACAAACTCTACACCTAACCACTAATTCCAACCCATTCCCCGAATCCGAAAATGATAGTTCATACATGGGGTTGATAACCCTTTATAATATGGGAAAAGCCAAAATGAGGAAGCAAGCAAACTGTAGTTACACCATTCTGTCAGTGCTCTGCTATGGCATCTCGAGTAGGCGATGACGTGTAATTGCAATGTAGCAAGTTTAAATGGGTAATTTTCATTATAACTATGGACATGAAGAATTTATATATCATAGAATTTATAAGATAGCACAGATGAACCCAATTCAACTGGCTTTCTGCAAGATCAATTCACCAAATTTCACTTTTTCTTCTTAGTCCTGCAAATTTTTTTCCTCCTCAGATTCCTGTTAAAAATTCCTTTTCAAATCTGACTCTCCCCACACTCTCGGGCAGTGCATTCCAGATCCAAATGATTCACTGTAATTTCACTATCACTACTTTTGCCCATCACATTACAATGGTGTTCTTGGTGCTTCCATCAGTGGAACCAGTTTTGCCCCACTTTATGTAGCGAAGAGGTTTCAGTTTTGAAAATTTATCTGTTACAGTATGAATGTAATGTAAATTTTTTTTTTTTATATTCACTTGGGATGTGGGTGTCACTGGCTGGGCCAGCATTTATTGCCCGTCCCTAGTTGCCATTAAAGTGGTGGTGAGCTGCCTCCTTGAGCCACTGCAGTTCATGTGCTGTATGTAGACCTACAATGCGGTTGAGGTGAGTATTCCAGGATTTTGACCCAACATCACTGAAGGAACTGCACTCGGTGAATGGCTTGGATCAGAGCTTGCAGGTGATGATGTTCCATGCATCTCCTGTCCTTGCCTTTCGAGATGGAAGTGATCATGGGTTTAGAAGGTGCTGTGTAAGGAACCTTGGTGAATTTCTGCAGTGCATCCTCTAGATGGTACACACTGGTGCTAATGAGCATTAGTGGAGGAAGTGGATGCTTGTGGATGTGATGCCAGTCGAGTGGACTGCTTTGTCCTGGATGGTGTCAAGCTTCTTGAGTGTCGTTGGAGCTGCACTCACCCAGGCAAATGAGGAGTATTCCATCACACTCCTGACTTGTGCCTTTTGTAGATGATGGACAGGCTTTGGGGAGTCGGGAGGTGAATTATTTGCCGCAGTATTTCTTGTTTCTGCTCCTTTGGTTAACCTCCCGCCCCCAAATGGTGGGGAATTCTCTAATGACAACACCATTGAATGTCAAGTGATTAGAGTGTTTCTTATTGGAGATGGTCGTTGCCTGGCACTTGTGTGATGTGAATGCTCCTGCCACTTGTCAGCCTCAGCCTGGATATTATCCAGATCTTGTTGCACTTGAACATGGACTGCCTCAGTGTCTGAGGGTGGTGGTGGAGGGTTACTTTTCAGACTGCAGGCTTGTGACCAGCGGTGTGCCACAAGGATTGGTGTTGGGTCCGCTGCTTTTTGTCATTTACATAAAACTATTTGGATGTGAACATGGGAGGTATGGTTAGTAAGATTGCAGATGACACCAAAATTTGGTGTAGTGGACAGTGAAGGAGGTTACTTCAGTACAACCGGACCTTGATCAGATGGGATCATGGGCGGCAGATGTAGTTCAACTTAGAAAAATGTGAGGTGCTGCATTTTGGAAAGGCCAATCAGGGCAGGACTAATACACTTAATGGTAAGGTCTTGGGGAGTGTTGCTAAACAAAGACACTTTGGAGTGTAGGCTTGTAGTTCCTTGAAAGTGGAGTTGCAGGTAGATAGGTTAGTGAAGAAGGCATTTGGTATGCTTGCCTTTATTGGTCAGTGCATTAAGTACAGGAGTTGGGAGGTCCTGTTGCGGCTGTACAGGACACTGGTTCAGTCACTTTTGGAATACTGCATGCAATTTTGATCTTCCTGCCATAGGAAGGATGTTGTGAAACTTGAAAGGGTGCAGAAAAGATTTACCAGGATGTTGCTGGGGTTGGAGGGTTTGAGCTACAGGGAGAGGCTGAATAGGCTGGGGCTACTTTCCCTGGAGCATTGGAGGCTGAGGGGTGACCTTTTTTAGAGGCTTATAAAATCATGAGGGGCATGGATAGGATAAACAGCCAAGGTCTCTTTCCCTAGGGTAGCAGAATCCAAAATTGAGAGCATAAATTTAAGGTGAGAGAGGGAAAAGATTTAAAAGGGACCTGAGGGGCAACTTTTTCACCACCCTCTGCGTGAATGTATAGAATGAGCTGCCAGAGGAAGTGTTGGAGGCTAGCTTGATTACAACATTTAAAAGGTACCTGAATGTGTATATGAATAGGAAGGGTTGAGAGGGATATGGGCCAAATGCTGGCAAATGGGACGAGATTTATTTGGAATATCTGGTTGACATGGACAAGTTGGACCGAAGGGTCTGTTTCTGTGCTGATCAGCTCTCACTCTGGTGCTGAACGTCGTGCAGCCATTGGTGAACAGCCCACCTCTGATCTTACTGGGGGAAGGTCATTAAAACAGCTGAAGATGGCCGGGCCTAAGATACTACCCTGAGGAACTCTTGCATTGATGCCCTGGAGCTGAGATGACTGACCTCCTCAGTTTTGCTAAGGCTTCTTGATGCCACACTTGGTCAAATATGGCCTTGGTGTCAAGGGCAGTTACTTTCACCTCCCCTCTGGAATTCAGTTCTTATTTTGTCCATGTTTGAACCAGGTTTATAATGAGGGCAGGAGCTGAGTGGCCCTGGTGGAATCCAAACTGGGTGCCGCTGAGCAGGTGCTGCTCATTGAGCCAGGATTGTATCTGTGGCTTGACGGGGCTGTTTTGGGACACTACCACTGTCCCACGAACACATCCAGGGCTGGTGATGGTAATGGCTTGGATATTGTCTATAGGGTATAATTCCACGAGTGTAACTGTCAGGCTGCTATTTAACTAGTCTGTGAGACAGCTTTCCCAATTTTGCACGAGCTGTCAAAAAAGCCTTAACTAGGTTCACGGAGGTGGATGAGAATGCGAAATGAATGGCTGTTCAGTGCATGTAGTACTGGGAACAAAAGAAATGAGCTAGCAGTACAAATGGATGTTCACAGATATGATCTTCTAGCCATTACAGAGGCATAGTTACAAAGAGATCAAAGCTGGGAACTATTCCAAGGTATGTGACTCTTCAGAAGGACAGGAATCAAGGGAAGTGTGGTGGGGTACCTCTAGCATGAGATGGAATAAGTACAACAGCAAGAAATAATCAAGGATTGGAAGTTGCAGAATTGGTATTGTGGATGTAAGAAGTAACAAGAGGAAGAATACACTGGTGGGAGTAGACTATAGGCCTCCGAACAGTAGATATACTGCACAACAAAGAATGAATTGGTTTTGGAGGGGTGGTGGGGGGCAGAGGAAATGAATATAGGAATGATCACTAGATACAATGTACTAGGGAAATTAATTGGGAGAGGACTGATAAATCCATTGGACCTAATGGGTTGCATCCTATGACTTTAAAAGTAGTGGCTACAGAGTAGGTGCACTGTTAGAAGTATTCCAAGAATCCTTATCTTCTGGAAATGTCCCAGAAGATTGAAAACTGCCAGACTAATGTTTTTTAACAAAAAATGGAAGTGGACAAAAAGCGGCTAACAACAGGTCAGTTAGCTTAATGACTGTTGTTGGGAAAATGTTAACATCTGTTATAAAGGACATAATAGTGGAGCTTCGTAATTTCATATTACAGAATGGTTAGGGATTTTAAGTTTTATGCTGGAACTGCAGATAGCTCCAGGAAGGAACTATTCTATACCTGCTTAAATGTACTCCGTTTTAAGTAACCTGTTCAGGGTTTTATCTCAACACCTTGGGTAACCTTTTTTGATTCTTGAGAGCAATTTCCTACAACACCATACTATTTCAAGGACTTCACAGGACTGCCCCACTCTGTCAAAAGTCTTCCTTTCTAAGCTAGAGACTTTTCCATTGAGCTTAAAAAAAAATCAAGTTTCAGAACTCTTTTAAAAAAATCTTGTGGCTCCATTATTTATTTACCATACTGGGTCACAAAACCATCTAAATAAACAAAAGCCTATTAATAGTGCGCAAAATGCATATGCTTTAAAGCCAAACTTGTTTGGGTTTTAAAAGAAATCACTATATAGCTACAGAAATACTTGCAAGCTGATTATTAACACAAGCCAGAAACCCAAATTTATAAGAAGTAATAACCAATGTATAAATCTCGCAGTTGACATCCACAGTGATGATGATGCTTAGAATCATAAAGTCATAGAATTCCTACAGCGTGGAAGCAGGCCATTTGACCCATCCAGTCCTCACCAACCCTCCGAAGACCATCCCACCCAGACCCATCCTCCGACCGTAACTCTGCATTTCCCATGGCTAATGTACCTAGCCTGCACATCCCTGGGCACTATAGGCAATTGAGCATGGCCGACCCACTTAACCTGCAAGTTTTTGGACTGTGGGAGGAAACCGGAGCAACTGGGGGGAACCCATACAGACATGGGGAGAATGTGCAAACTCCACACAGACAGCTATAGAATCATAGGGCATGGAAACAGACCCTTGGGCCCAGCCAGTCCATGCCAAACATAATCCCAAACTAAACTAGTCCTACCTGCCAGCTCCTGGCCCATATCCCTCCAAATCTCTCCTATTCATGTATCTGTCCAATTGTCTTTTAATGTTGTAATTGTACCTGCATCCACCACTTCCTCATGCAGTTCATTCTACGTGAACCAGCCTCTGTTTTCTCTTTTTTTTATTAAAAGTTGCCTCGTGTCTTTCTTTTTTAATCTTCTCTCCTCTCCTGTCACCTTAAAAAAAAAAAAAAATTGTCCCCTAGTCTTGAAATCCCCCATCCTAGGGAAAAGACAACTACCATTAACTCTACCAATACCTTCATAAGTTTATAAACTTATCAGGTTGCCTCTCAATCTCCTACCCTCCAGTGAAATAGCCCCAGTTTCTTTATAACTCAAACCTTCTATACCTGGCAACATTCTTCTGAACCCTCTCCAGCTTGATTAAAATCCTTCCTGTAACTGGGCGACCAGAACTGGACACAGTATTCCAGAGGAGGCCTCACCAGTCTCCTGTCCAACCTCCATATGACTTCCCAACTCCTATAGTCAAAGGTCTGAGCAATGAAGGCAAGCATGCCAAATGCCTTTTTAACCGCCCTGTCTATATGTGTTGAAAACTTCAAAGAATTATGTACCTGCACCCCTAGGTCCCTCTGTTATCCAACACTACCCAAGGCCCTACCATTAATTGTATAAGCCCTACCTTTGTTTGTTGTGCCAAAATGCAATACCTCACATTTATCCAGGTTGAACTCCATCTGCCATGTTCTTTTTCAGCCCATTGACCAATTTGATCAAGATCCCTTTGTAATCTAGAAAACCTTCACTGTCTACTATGCCACCAACTTAGCACCCCAAGGGTGAAATCGAACCCAGGTTCCTGGTGCTGTGAGGCAGCAGTGCTAACCACTGAGCCACTGTGGGTCTATTTGTGAAGTAGCGGTGATTTTTCTTCTGAAACTAAATATTCGGCCCTTTGAGCCTGTTCTTCTATTCCGTATAACACTGGCTGATCAAATTGAGGGCTCAACTCCAATTTTGTGCCTGTCACCCATAATCAATATTGATCATTAATTTAACTCTGCTTTTCATATATTCGATAACTGAGCCTCTGCTGCTCTCTGGGGAAGAGAACACTAAGCACTAACGGAGGGGATGTGGGGTTGAGAAAATATCTCCTTATCTTTGTCTTAAACGTGAGACCATGAATTTAAAACTGTCCCCTAGTTCTAGTCTTCCCACATTGGGAAGCATCGGCTCTGTTAAGTCCCCTCGGGCTTTCTGTTTCAATCAAGTCACCTCTCATTCTTTTAACTTGCAGTGGGTATCGGTCCAACTTGTTCCACATTTCCTCATAATATGGTTATTTTTATCTCTGGTATCAGTCAAATGAACCTTCTCTGAACTGCATCTAATGCTATTATATCCCTCAAGTAAGGAGGCCAAAACTCCAGATGTGATCTCACCCAGGCCTTGTATAACTATGGCAGAATGTCCCTACTTTTTTGTACAGTTTCCTCTTGAAATTAAATACCAATGTTCCACTTGCTTTTCTAATCACTCATGCTTTTTAAAAACTAATTTGTGATGTTCGTGTTACTTTCTGGCTGTGAGCACTTATTGCCCATCCCCATTTGCCCTTGAGCAGGTGTGGTAAACTGCCTCCTGGAGTCATTCCAGTGCATTTTGGTGTGGTAGATCAACAATGCTATTAGGAGGAGAGTTCCAGGTTTCAACTCGGCGACATTGAAGTAATGGCAATATATTACCAAATCAGGATAGTGAATGACCTGGAGGGGAGCTTGCAGATAGTGGAGCTCCCCTGTATTTGCTGCTGTCACCCTTCTAGATGGTGGTGGTCATGGGTTTCAGAGGTGTATCTGGAGGAACCTTGGTGAATTTCTGCAATGCATCTTGTAATTGGTACACAATCCTGCTACTGAGCAAGATGGGAGGCAATGGCCTAGTGGTGTTATCGCTGGATTGTTAATCTAGAGACCCAGTTAATCCTGCCCCTCTGATGCTGCTTGGCCTGCTGTGTTCATCCAGCTCTACACCTTGTTATCTCTAATTTTCGGAGGACCTGGGTTCGAATAACATTGTGGCAGATGGTGGAATTAGAATTCAGTAAAAATCTGGAATTAAGAGCCTAATGATGACCATGAATCTATTGTCAATTGTCAGGAAAAACCCATCTGGCTCACTAATGTCCTTTCAGGGAAAGGACCTGCCATCCTTACCTGGTCTGGACTATGTGTGACTCCAGACCCACAACAATGTGGTTGACTTTCAACTGCCTTCTGGGCAATTGGGGATAGATAATAAATGCTGGCATAGTCAGCAATGCCCACATTTCATGAACAAAAAAAGAAAAATAATCTTTGTGATGAAGGTTTATAACCTGATTATTTGGGTTCTAAAGTAGAAGTAGATGAGTCTCTGTTTAGTTCTGTGAAGGCGACTTTAAAGAAAATGAGCTTCTGAGCCTTAGTAATAAGTCAAAACAGGACTCCCAAAATATCATGGGACTTCAGCTAAGTGCCTAGACAAGCCACCTGGTGAGATCGTTATTGAAGTGCATACTGAATTGAGTTTTTATGACATGAAAAAGAGGCCAGAAGCAGGTTCAGCTTCAAAGAAAAGATCCATGCCAGCAGATGTGCTGTTTAGTGTCCTCAAAGTTATTAAAATAACTAGAAAGAGCCCTGGAGTATTTTTTCCTGATCGATCAGTGAGAATTAATGAAATATCTCTTTAAATGTTACTCACTATTCCTTCATGATCCTACATTTTAACCTATTTTTCCCAGTATGCTCAGCCAATTTCATGTGCAGTAATTTTCTAAAATGCTGTAAATATTATGAATCTCAAGGCAAAGAATCCAGTAGGCATGAAAAATGGTGCTAGAATTTGTTGGTCTAATTATAAATGCAGTAGCAGTATTAAATGTTTGCTAGTGTTTTCCAAAGTAGAAGTGTTCATCCCATACTCTTCTCAACAAATAACTTTCAAGTCCTGATAAATTCAAATACTTAATTAGATCAGAATCAGTTGCTGTTTTGGCTGTTTTGTGATTGTGATGACTTTGATCGAGACTTCTTTTACATGTTGAGGTTAGTATCTCAGACTAATTTAGGCAATTATTAAAATTTGCAGTTTAAAAAAAGCACTTCTCTTTCTGCCAGAGACCCAGTTAAGGTTTAGAATAGGAATTCAACAACCTTAATAACAAGAAGCATTTTAAAAGTTTAAAGAAGAGGCACAATGCTGTTACTCAAGTAGTTATAATAATTTTAAAAAAACAATCATATTTCAATAACATCTTAATTTTTTTTTAAAATAAGAACCTTATCACTGAATTGACAATATATCATCATTATCTTGGTGATAAACTTTAAAATTAAACCAACCATTTAATTCCGTCATGGATTTGATCAAAATTGAGAACTGTATGAGTCCTTAATGCATGGAGTCACAACTTGATTTGGAAGAAGGATGATAAATGTAATAGTGAGTGAAGATGATTTGATTTCAGCGTTTTTGTTTTGACAATATTGAATAATTAGGAATGTGCTTCCTAAGAGGTGTAGAAATAATTGCTGATGAACTTGGCACCACCTCTTTTAAAATGTACTGTGAGGTTATTTACAGGATCACCAGAATTGTTACAGTGCAGAAAGAGGCCATTCAGCCTCATGTCTGTGTCTGTTCTCAAAGAGCATCTCGCTTATAGAATGACAGTATTAAGAGAATAGCTATTCTTAGAATAAAAATGATTAGTATACAGATTGCTGTATTCCACATAAGATATGAAATGCCTTTTGGTCTCCCTCCATTTTGTTAGGAATACATATATTTAGAAATGATGACAGTAGGAAAATTGAACTGCTTGGACATTACAGGGTTGAAGAGAGATTTATCATGTGGTTTCTTAAATGAAACGTCAAGAGTGGAGAAGAACTGTAGCTTATTTGCTGTTTACTAGAAAAGCAAATACTTCTGGAAAATGAGACCAACCAAAGCTTTTAAGAAAATATTGCTTTCGTGTCCCTGAGAGAGATCCTAGGATCTATGCTACCATTTCCCAGCAATAGTCTCTGGATGTTTGGCTTCTGTTTTGTCACAGACTTGGGAGCAGTTGGCATTTGGAAGAAATATATCAGGAGGGAAAACATCTCCCCCTCTTCAGCTGGTTTTCTTTTGAGTGTTATCTCAGTCAAATAGTTTCTGGGAATCATTTGAAAGTTCCAGCAACCAGGATCTTTGATGCCCTCAAACTCTGAGCTGCTAACTCAGTTCAGTCTGAGGGTCTTCTATCACTTTGGGACTGATGGGAAACTGAAGGAACTGTGTGTGAGGTCAACTCGTTCTCTCCCTTTTGGTTTGGACTTGGAAGCACAAGGCTATGTTTTCCTAATATTTTCCCACCCATAATACTTATGGAGAGCTGTTTTGTCCTGTCTGTTTGAATGCATGTGTGTTAGGATTAAGGGGGATATTGCTTAATACTGTGTAGTAACCTAGTTGATAACCAATTTTGCCACTTGCTTAAAGATTACGTTTGTTTTGCATAGATGAGTTGTTTTTGATTTTATTGAAGCAAGCTTGTGAACGTCTGTTTTTGTTTTAGATAACAGTAATAAAGAGAAACCTGTTAACAATTTTTGGCTTGACAGGGCTTGACTTCCAGCACACTGTTCCAGTTGGAGTTCTAACACTTTTTGTTGTCTTTTTCCCTTGGTTCTAGTAACACCATATTGTATATCACAGCAATGCAATATTTGTTTATATTGGCATGACAAAAACAAAGTACTATCGATGCTGGAAATCGGCAATAAAAGCCAAAGTGCTCATAGTACTCAATGTCAGGCAGCAACTGCGAAGAGAAGAGAGTTCATGATTTAGGTTGATGATTATTACAGATGCGGTGCCCACCTTGAGAGAGCCCAGCAAGAATTATAAATTGATTTCCAGTGCAATTCCACCTTTTGTAGAAATGTACAAACAAAAAAAAAAGTTTCAAATCATCTCTTTCATGTTTGTCTCCACCTGTGTGTGATAACGGACATTTTTTTCCCTGCTGAAATACAATGAATCTTGTGACAGATTGTAGTTACCTGACCAGCATCTTGGCCCCTTTTTATTGTGGATTTCCACAATGATACTGGACTTGTGATAACATTGTAAAGAAGGGTGACAAACTGCATTGACAGTGTGAAAAATGGGGTATGGTTGTTTCACTATTGTGATGCAACAGTAGGATGGTATCCTGATCATAAGTTTTTGTTTATTGCTACCAAAATTTCTTGTCTTTTAGATCTTTGTATAAAAGATCATAATGCTCAAACAATTTCTACACCGAGATGTCACCTTCAAAGTAAAAAGTTTGTATACTTTTTGTTATAATCATGGTAGTTCAGTTACTTTATGTCTTTATGATAGAACCTTTTTGGGGAAATTCGTGGATATCAAAATAAAATGAATTATTGTATTGTGTGGTGAATGTGTACCATAAAGCTACGGCACAAAGAAACTTTTGAGCCTATTGTGTCTGACTGGCCAAAGAAAGAAGTCCTGTCCATAGCCTTGCAAGATCTTAAGGTGCAGATTCAAGTTCCTCTTTTAACTGAGTTGATAGTTTGTGCTTCTACCAGCAAACTGGGCAGCAACTTCGAGGCGCAGGCTTCCCTCTGCGGGAAATAAAGTTTTTCCTTGGATACCCTCTAGTCCTCCTGCTGGTGATCTTAAATCTGTGCCCAATGTTAATTAACCTGTCTGCTGGGGAAGGTAAGGCTTCCTTGTCCATTCTATAATTTTGTACACTTTAAGTCACCCCTCAGCCCATTTTTGTGCCTGTCATAAGTTGAGAGTGAAGCCTTTTTCTACCTTTTTTTTTGACATCTCTAACTCGTAAAAATGACACACCCATGGTGCAGTAGAGGAAGATAATCGCTGTGTTGACAAAGCCAATCTCCGCTTAATAGCGCTGAAAAATCTTGCCTGATTTTCTGCTGTACCCCAAGGCTGGGGTGCAGAATGTCGGGTAAGATTTTTGTTTCTAATTGTTTCCGAGTCTGGCTAGAAAATGTGCATATCAACCACAGTGTGAAGTTTGGCTCTAGCATGCTGTGGTTACCTATTTTGTTGACACTTAAGTTTGCAAAGAACTGCTACTTCTGAGGTACTGGATTTTGTTGTTTTTTTTTTGTTTCTTGGCTTAGTTGCTGCAATTTGGGGGTGGAAGAGGTTTTTTTTGTCCTCCCATTGCTTTATATTTCTTGAGTTTCTTTAGCTGCAAGGGTATCATGTGACGTGACATCAGCCAATGTCACTGAAACCAGCCTGCTGAGAAATGTTCATGGTTTCGCTTATGCGCTTTTTCTGTCCCACTCAATTTCCTTTTTCAGCACCTAGCCTTCATCCACTTGTTCCTGACAGTGATTCAGGTGAGATGTGAATTTTTTTTTGTTTTAGATCATCCAAACCCCAATGTATTATGTTTTCCTGTAAAAAGCCTTTTAATATACAGTAATATTAATGAGTGAACGGAGAGCTAAGTCGGAAATTTGGTGAAAGAGAGATCTCTTTTTGCTCAGTGTTTCTCGGCTGTAATTTAAATGAACAGGTTCTGATTTATAATGTTAAAACTGTAAAAGGCAATGTCAGTCAACTGAAAGTGGTTGCTCAAATAAGTGTCTACGAGCAGTGTAGCTTGAGTGAGTCATTGGCTTTCCTATGTAAGTAGTGTTTTCTATTGCTTAGAGTTGAGAACTTGGTGCAGAGGTGGAAGAAGGTGCTGCTTTTTAATCCTTTTTTTTTTAAACCTCCAGGAACGCTGAGTGTTCTTGTTTAGTCTCCAAGCTAGGGAACTGACTTTCCAATTAGTGAATCGGCTAGACAGACATGGCAAGATGAAATAATGCGATGTGACCCACACATGTGGGAGTTTGTGGAAGGCATTGCAGTCCTAAATAACCGTATTTCCATTAAGTATCGACAGCTTGAGCATCTTTGACTCAGTTGCCGAGCTGGATGCAATACAGGACAAGTAAGGCGAGGAATGAATGGGTATTTAGTTCCACAAGATGTGGGTTATGTCGAATTTCATGTTGGCTAATGATAAGGGACCGGAGCATATGACCTGAGAGTCAAGCAGGTATAGCGGATCCATGTAGCAATAGAGGAACCTTTGGCTCTTAACACACCAACAGGTACAAGGTACTTGCTACCTATGTGAATGAGAACAAGGACTCCGGAATAGATGAGCAAACTAATTTTAGCAGTACGGTGCTGGATGCAGTGCAAATGAGGTAAGCGAGAAGAATTATGGCTGTAAGTCAGGAGGATAGGCATTGTTCATTGGAGCTGCGATCAGCAGTTCTGAAGCTTGTGTTATCTACCTGGTGCCAGGATTAAAGACGACATCTCATAATTGGCGATGAACTTGGAATGCGAGGGTGAGGATCCAACAGTCATGGCTCTATAGGAATCAACAATGTGGGTAGTGCTAGGTATGCCATTGTGCTTTTGAGGAGTTTGGGTACAAATTAACAGAACCTCAAAATGATTTATCTCTGGATGTGCCAATTGGCACGTGGTCAAGCAA
Source organism: Rhincodon typus (assembly GCF_021869965.1). NCBI lineage: Eukaryota > Metazoa > Chordata > Chondrichthyes > Orectolobiformes > Rhincodontidae > Rhincodon > Rhincodon typus. The sequence continues at coordinate 5,978,989 of NC_063372.1, forward strand.
ATTAGAATTAAACGGGTATCTCAAAGAATGGTATGGGAGGGAGAGCTTTTGGTTTGTGGTATGCTGGCACTAGTGCTTGGGGAGCTGGCCCTTTTGGAATGGGGTCCCCTTAAACCCGACTGGAATCAGTGTCCTGTTGAATCACAGAATTATGACTGTGGGATAGGGCTTTTAAAGTTGGTTTGGGGGTGGGAAGATGGGCTGGGAGGATTCGGGTTGAGGGAGATTTCGAAACATTAAGGCAATAGAAAAGTGTAGCAGTATGGGACAGGCAGGAACTGAGTGTTTAATGGTATTAGAGCATCAGCAAATAAGGTTTTAAAAAAAAAGTGGATATGATTGCAAGGTGACCAATATTAGGAAATAAGTGTTCCAGGTGATTTCCATTCTGTCTTCAAAATGGTTTTTTTAAAAAAGAGGTAGCCTTGATAGTTAGGCATGATGTAAAGACACTAGTGAGAAAGGACCTTGGCTTGGGTGAACAGTGGGTGGAGATTAGGAATACCAAAGGTCAGGAAATGCTGGTGGGAGTAGTGTCTAGTGTGGCTCTGAAGGGATGTGTAGGGGCCCTTGCTGTTTGCATTTATAGATAAATGATTTAGACTTGAATGTGAGATGGTGATCAGTAAGTTAGTGAATGATACCAAAAATAGGTGGGGTGGTAAATAGTGAAGAGGATAGCCTTCGATTACAGGAGGATATAGACAGGATGGTCAGATGGGCTAATCAGTGGCAAATGGAATTCAATACAGATAAGTGTGAGATGATGTCCTTGGGCAGGACAAACCAAGCAAGGGAATGTATGATGAAATGGTAGGACCCTGGAAAGCACTGAGGATCAGAAGGACCTTAGTGTGCATGTCCAATAGTTCCTTAAGTGAGCAGAACAGGTAGATGAAATGGTTAAAAGCGAATATACCACGTGCCTTCTTATTAGCCAAAGCATAGAATTTAAGGGCAGGAAGGTGATGCTGGAACTGCATAAAATGTTGGTTAGGCCACAGTTAGAGTATTATGTGCCGTTCTGGAATCCACACTGAAGGAGGGATGTGATTGCACCCTCTCCAGTGCAGGGGAGGTGGACCAGGATGTTGCTTGGGCTAGGGAGTTTGAGTTATGAAGAGACTTTGGACAGACTGAGACAAAAACAGAAATTGCTACTGAAATTTGACACGTCTGGTCACTGGACTCAAAGCATTAAATCTTGTTTTCTCTCCACACATGGTGCCAGACCTGCTGAGTTTCTCCAGCCCCCAATTTCTGTTTTTTTTTTTTGTTTTTGTTTTGGATTTCCAGCATCTGCTGTTTTGTTTCATTTTAATTGGATAGACTGGGATTGCTTTCCTTGGAGCAGAGAATAAGAGTCATAGTTTGTGAGCAAGTAAACTCTAGTCAAGGTGTTGCTATCAAGAATACACCAGGAAACTTTTGTCCCCTACTCTTCTTGTTTAGTTCAAACAGACAAAAGACTTCAACAACATGTCTGTTTTTCAATATGTGAATTCTGCACTAACAAATAAATGCTCATGTAGATCAGATATCCCCAGGATGCCTTTGGGAATGGCAGAGTCAAATCTAAAGATGGTGAGTTGAAAAAAGTAAATTGCATTCAGTGTGAATTATTTTTATATTTATCACATTATTGTGATTGGTCTTCCAGTTTTTGTCAATGACAAAAAGGAATAAATTGAGATTTGGCTGCAGAATTTTACTTACTACTTTTGAGAAAAGCATCTGCTCCAGTTTTTCCTGTAACTTTCCTTCTCTTGCCTCTTAGTTCCTTGGGACAGTACTTCTTGCTGAAGTCCTAATCCAGATTTGTAGCTTACTCAATGACTCTTTTTTTTTTTCTCTCGGGACCTTTAAAACTCTGGTTCCTTAATCTCCCTTAATCTTTATTATCTTGCTGCAACTAACATGCTTTTAAATCCAAAGTATGGAATCACCTAACTACCTTTTCTGAATCAACTTCTTATCTTGTATTTTGGGCTGTCTCGCTCCCCTGCACTGGCCTTGATCGGATAGCCAATTTCAAGATTTTTTTCAAAACCAGTTTATATTATGTGCACCGCACTTCATGCAAATATTTTCATGTTAATTGTAATATGCAGCTGCATTGATTTTTATTATTTTCCCTGTTTGTTTCTTTTAAAAAGGTGTTTAATGTTTTGAGAGACAACTGGTGTTCTGCACTACAAGCACACGGATACAAGTAATCGGGAATACTTTGTTTGGATTCAGAATTCTTGATAATAAAAGTAAATTTGAAGGCGTTTAATCCAATGGAAATCACTCACCAGGGGAATGATTGGAACTGGTTAACCCATTGGAATCCATTTATAATGGAGGTGCATAGAAGCACTTGGTCCATTGGAATGTGCTTAGAAATTGAGTAAATGGAGGCATTTTGGTTCTTTTTGGAATTTGATTACAATAGGAGAACATGGGAAGGGATTTGATCCATTAGATTTTGCTACATAATGGAACTGCATGGAAAAATGATGTAGCCAGTGTCATCCAGTGCTTGACTGTTCCTTTGCAATGTGAGTAAA
>NC_063372.1:5982040-5997442 GCF_021869965.1 Rhincodon typus
CTCAACAACTTCTCTTTCAATTCCTCCCACTTCCTACAGACAAAGGGGGTAGCCATGGGTACCCGCATGGGCCCAAGCTACGCCTGCCTCTTTGTAGGTTACGTGGAACAATCCCTCTTCCGTACCTACACCGGCCCTAAACCCCACCTCTTCCTCCGTTACATTGATGACTGTATCGGCGCCGCCTCGTGCTCCCACGAGGAGCTCGAACAGTTCATACACTTCACTAACACCTTCCACCCCAACCTTAAGTTTACCTGGACCATCTCTAACACCTCTCTCCCCTTCCTGGACCTCTCTGTCTCCATATCGGGCAACCACCTAGAAACCGATATTCATTTCAAGCCCACCGACTCCCACAGCTACCTAGAATACTCCTCCTCCCACCCACCTTCCTGCAAAAATGCTATCCCCTATTCCCAATTCCTTCGCCTCCGCCGCATCTGCTCCCAGGATGAGGCATTCCACTCCCGTACATCTCAGTTGTCCTCGTTTTTCAAGGACCGTAACTTCCCCTCCTCGGTGGTCGAGAACGCCCTCAACCGTGTCTCCCACATCTCCCGCACCTCATCCCTCACACCCCGCCCACGCAATAAAAACCAAAAAAGAATCCCCCTCGTCCTCACGTACCACCCCACCAACCTCCGGATCCAACGCATCATCCTCCGACACTTCCGCCATCTGCAATCCGACCCCACCACCAAAGACATCTTTCCCTCCCCACCTTTATCTGCTTTCCGGAGGGACAACTCTCTCCGTGACTCCCTTGTCCGCTCCACACTCCCCTCCAGCTCCACCACACCCGGCACTTTTCCCTGCAACCGCAGGAAGTGCTACACCTGCCCCCATACCTCCTCCCTCACCCCCATCCCAGGCCCCAAGAAGACTTTCCACATCAAGCAGATGTTCACCTGCACATCTGCCAATGTGGTATACTGCATCCGCTGTACCCGGTGTGGCTTCCTCTACATCGGGGAAACCAAGCGGAGACTCGGGGACCGCTTTGCAGAACACCTACGCTCGGTTCGCAACAAACAACTGCACCTCCCAGTCGCGAACCATTTCAACTCCCCCTCCCATTCCTCAGACGACATGTCCATCCTGGGCCTCCTGCAGTGCCACAACGATGCCATCCGAAGGTTGCAGGAACAGCAACTCATATTCCGCTTGGGAACCCTGCAGCCCAATGGTATCAATGTGGATTTCACAAGTTTCAAAATCTCCCCTCCCCCCACCGCATCCCAAAACCAGTCCAACTCGTCCCTGCCTCCCTAACCTGTTCTTCCTCCCACCTATCCCCTCCTCCCACCTCAAGCCGCACCTCCATCTCCTACCGACCAACCTCATCCCGCCCCCTTGACCTGTCCGTCCTCCCTGGACTGACCTATCCCCTTCCTAACTCCCTACCTACACTCACCTTTCCTGGCTCCATCCCCGCCTCTTCGACCTGTTTGTTTCCTCTCCACCTATCCTCTCCTCTATCCCTCTTCTATCCGCCTCCCACTCTCTCCCTATTTATTTCAAAACCCCCTTCCCCTCCCCCTTTTCTGATGAAGGGTCGAGGCCCGAAACGTCAGCCTCTCTGCTCCTATGATGCTGCTTGGCCTGCTGTGTTCATCCAGCCCTGCACCAACTTTATAAATGACTTAGTTTAGTTATAATCACATAATGAAAGAATATTCATTGATTAATCTAATATTATAGTATTCTGTTTAAGTATAGCTAATGTAGATTGTGACATTCTAACATCATATGACTTAGCTTTATTTAACATAGGAATGCACCATGGGATTGCAAACAAGGTGAAGACAATCATTTAATGTTTTAGATTTACAGCTATACGGCTGAGTGGCATCTGTTTAGTTTCAGATCCAGACTTCCAAGGTTGAATAAGACACTCCCAAGCTTGTTAGCCCTTAGCAAAAAATCATGTCTACAGCTATGAGATAACAAGGTATAGAGCTGGATGAACACAGCAGGCCAAGCAGCATCAGAGGAGCAGGAAGGTTGACGTTTCGGGCGTAGACCCTTCTTCAGCTATGCCCTTGTATTGGTGTATTTCAAAAGTATTGCAATTGACTAAATGTAACCTTTGCAATGGAATTACCAACGTACAATGTAGTCAAGTTTGTAATTGTATAATCCTTAGATGTTAACATATCCTTTATAAAAATTTGTAGAAAATTAGCATACTTTCTGATATAATGTATGAAGGGGGTCAGTTAGCTGGACAGCTGGTTTGCGAAGCAGAGTGATGCAACAGCCTGGGTTCAATTCCCAACCAGCTGAGGTTACCATAAAGGACTCTGCTTCTCAACCGCTCCCCTTTTCTGAGGTGTGGTGACCCTCAGGTTAAATCATCACCAGTCATCTCTCTCTAGTGAGAGAGAAGCCCTATGATCTGGTAGGACTATGGTGACTTTATTAAGGTAATATAAGGAACACAAAATGTTTCCAAGTATTTCACATAACAGAATCAAACCAGGGAAAAGCAAACTGTTAATAATATGTAAGTGTCTGATTTAATGGCAACTTTATTAATTACTTGAGGATTGAGACATAAACTCAAGACATTGATCATTGAATCTAGATTATATATCCCTCCCATTTCCTTTTAACAAAGGAGCAACAAATAATTATCTTAGTAAAGTCACATAACAAACTTAATGAAGACGATTGATCTATGGATAATTGACGCATTAATGAACGTGAAGGAATCAACAGATAGTGGGAGGTGACAGCAGTCAATGTCCATCACCCTCAAGAGCCAATTAGAGATTGATCACACATCCCTTAAACCTATTAACAATAAGGAACAAAAACAGAAGTTGCTGGAAAAGCTCAGCAGGTCTGGCAGCATCTGTGAAGAAAAAAATCAGGGTTAACATTTCGGGTCTGGTGACCCTTCCTCAGAACTACTAACAATAAGTCTCACTTCATTTCGGCCAAACAGAATGTATTGATGTAATTCATAATGCTGTGGGTTGTGGCTTGGTAAGAGTTAATAAGCAGCAACTTTCGGTAATCAAGGCGTACAGATGAGAAAGTCTGAAGTTGTTTTCCTGGAAGAAAAGAATATATAACTACAATAAACTCTACTCACAAAGGTCTCTTTCTCTGTCTCACTATTTACCAAGTTAAAATCTCCCCTCCCCCGACCACATCCCAAATCCAGCCCAGTTTGTACCCGCCTCCCTAACCTGTCCTCCCACCTCAAGCCCCACTCCCGTCTCCTACTTACTAGACTCATCCTACCTCCTTGACCTGTCCGTCCTACCCGGACTGACCTATCCCCTCCCTAACTCACCTTTACCGGCTCCAACCTCACCTCCTAGACCTGTCTGTCTCCTCTCCACCTATCTTCTCCTTTATCCATCTTCTATCCGCCTCCCCCTTTCTCCCTATTTATTTCAGAATCCCCTTCCCCTCCTCCATTTCTGAAGAAGGGTCTAGACCCGAAACGTCAGTTTTCCTGCTCCTCTGATGCTGCTTGGCCTGCTGTGTTCATCCAGCTCTGCACCTTGTTATCTCTATTCACCAAGTTGTTCTTTTCTGTCTTACAAAAAAAAGAGAAAGTTTGAAGTTATCCTGCTTCCAAATAGGAGAGGAAGGCCCGTGAGGCATTGGGGAGAGAGAGAGATTGGGTATCAACCTGTGCCCTAAGCCAAACCAGAAAGCAAGAGCTATAGTACACCTGAAAAATCATTGCTCTGCTTTTTGATAAGTGGATTACAAATTTTTATAATTTACTAAAAGTTTCCGGAGTTACTGCACCAGACTGTCTCCTGTTGCCTTATTGGTTAAAATCTCAAATGAACAAATTAATATTGGGATTTGAGTATTAGATTTCTAAAAACCTACACCACCCAGATCACATAAGAATGGTTGAAATTCTTTTCTGGGGCTCTGGTTAAGAGTTTTCACAGTCACTCATTTAAATTAAGATCGATCTATCATTCTAAAATGATGCATCATCGAACTTTCTGCTATTTTGCACAAAAGCCTACATAAAAAGACGAAGTTATATTTCAGCCACTTCATCAATCTAAGAGAGCTGAGATGGATTTCCCCAATGGCTGTGTGCATCCTTCATATTTAGGCAAATTAAATGTCTGACTTCATTGTACAGAGGAGATTCTGAACACTGTGCAGTCAAAATGCAAACAGGAAGACAGGACTCTAATATAGTAAATGTCAGCAGCATATACTCCATGCCTGACCTTTGTAATTCACAGTATTTCCAGTAAAATCATTAATAAAGCCGTTTAAAGAGGAAGAGTCTGATCAAGATTAGAAAATAAATTTGCGCAAATCCAACCGCAATGTTCGAATAAGTCTGAAAAACAGAAAACCACTTACATATTGTGACCAGTTTCTCGATTCTGGAGCACAAGGGTTGACATTGCAAGCACACGTTTAATTATAGACATGGAATGTGAATAGCATTATTTTTAAATTTCTAATAGCCGTTACCGCAGATACATAAAATTAGTAATTAAGGTAACAGTCCATTTCAATTTTCTGGAATGTTCCTGTTTTCCAGAAAAGGATAATATTTTCAGAAAGCTAAATTTTGGGAGTTAATGTTCTTAGATTTTTTAATATATTAATGTGATGGAAAGGGGGTGCTATGATACTAAAGTGTCTGGAATCTATAACCTAAGAGAATGTGTTTGTGACTAACTAAAAACAATAAAGAGAGTTTAAAGAATAAAACCAAAGGAAGATCCATATACCTCTTTGTTTTAAATGTTTGAAATAAATTTTGAGGACTGGAAACATAACAGGATAATAGAACATTTTTTAAACATGTAATTTCTTGAAAGTCATGTCTTGCAATAACTGCTTGTTTACTGCAGAGCCCCAGCCTGGGTTTACAACTGATAGGTTGCAGCTTCTACTTTGGAGATTGTTTGGACTTTTCAGTTGGTGACTAGCCTGTGGGAAGGAAAAGAGCTCCCCAGTCCAGCTCTCCTTTCTCTGAAAATATATTCTTGTTGTGGATCCAGTGTAGTACCTGCAGCCCTCGTCCAATTAGAATCTTGATTGTTCTTCTGAAGAGCATTTGAATAATCCCTGATACTGTGTTTCCTACGTAAACTGCTTTGGCACAGATCTCAGAGACATCTGGTTGTGTTTGGTGACATATATCTCTGTGTGGTAGGATATTACAATGACAGTCATCTGTACTTTCCACACCTTAACTTTCTTTTTTTGCTTTCAAGATCTATGACTTATTGGCCAAAGGTTTTGATTCCCCCCAAAGTGAATTGTTATAAAGAAATGTTATTTTCCTTTTACCTGCTGTATGTGATTATAAGGCATAGCAGAAGTAGGCCATTCAGTCCATTGAGTCTGCTCTGTCATTCAAAGAGATTATTGATTTGATAATCCTCAACTCCATTTTCCTGCATTTTCCCCGAATCCCTGTTTCCTTACTGATTTAAAATGTCTACTTCAGCCGTGAATATAGTTAACACCCAGTCTCTTCAGCTGTTTATGTTAAAGAATTCCAATAGATTCACCACCCTCCAAAAAACCCACCTTATCTGTCTTAAACGTGTGATCCCTTATTCTGTGATTATGCCGTCTTGTCCTAGACTCTCCCACAAGGGCAAAAAAACCTTCCGTATCAACCCTATCAAGTCCCTTAACAATATTTTCTGTTCCAATAAGGTCACATTCCTCTATGTTCCAATGAGTACAAACCTAACCTATTCAATGTCTCCTCATAAGACAGTTCCTTCATACACAAGATTTGGACTGCCACCAATGCCAATATATCTTTCTTTAGACTAGAGCCTAAAACTGTTAGTTTTTGCAAGACTTCCCTATTGTAACGTTTTTGCAAGACTTCCCTACATTTACATTCCATTCCCTTTGAAGTAAAGGCAAATATCCATTTATCTTTCCTATTACCTGCTGAATTTGAATGCAAACTTTTTGGGAATTATGCACGAGGACTCCACAATCCCTCTGTGCTGTAGCTTTCTGCAGTTTTTTTAAAAAATCTAAATAATATTCAGCCCCTCTATTCTTCCTGCCAAAGTGCGTAATCTCACATTTTCCCACATTATATTCGATATGCCAAGATTTTGTCCAATCAATTAACTTATCTATATCCCTCTGCAGTCATTAGGTCATCTTCATCACTTGGCTCCCACCTATTTTTGTGTCATCCACAAACTTGGCAATAGTGTCTTCACTTTCCCCATCCAAGTCATGAAACAATGTAAATAATTGTGGTTCCAGCACTAATCCCTGTGGCACACCCCTACTTACAGGTTGCCAGCCTGAAAATGCCCTAATTATCCCATTTATCTTGTCTTCTATTAGTAAGCTAATCCTCTATCCCGTTAATATATTACCCTAATATCACGGTGTGTTTATTGGATTATTTAGAGGCGTAAACATTATATTTTCACATTACAAACTAAATGTGCATTGCAGTTTTGCATCATCATTGAATAAATTTTGATTAATGAACACAAAATTATTAATTTACAGGAAACCTGCTTGATGGATCTTATTAAGTCTAATATAGTAGAAAGCATTTGATTCATCATACTGAAAACGGAGTAAAACAATTACATTTATATTTTGACCCATGGAGTCGTGGTAGTGGAAAAGACAGTGCACTCCTCTCATCTTATACATTAATTAAGGCTTAATTAAGGCAAAATACTGAGTGAAAAATTAGTGTGCCAGGGTATAGAATCCACAGAAGAAACAGGGAACAGAAAGTAATTGATGGGCTAGAAATATGCATAACTTGGGGACGCTGGTTCAACAGAAATAGTAAACTACTAGCAGACCTCAACTGTTGAAACTCACAGTGTATCTATAATCATATACATGCGGTCAACAAGTTTAACAATCCCATTAAGTAAATGTGGCAATTGTTAGAAGTGTGCACTATATACAAGACCTACAATATAGGATCAATTAGATGAAAACAGCAGAAGTAATTAGGCCAACATGAGCAGAAAAATAATTAACTAGAAACTGTTTTTTTTTTGTTTTTCTCTTGCTAAGTTTGTCAGCCTTCAGGAGACCAGTAATTGAAAAGCTGCAGGAGAGGGCTCAGTTTGGAAAAAAAAATCAATGGCATCACAAGAGTGATGTTCATTAATCTCTAAATTCATTAATCTTTAATCTTCACTTTGTAGTAAATAGCATGTGAGAAATCACAGACACTTCACATGACCTGGATGAACACATTTACAAGGACTGTTAGCAACTGCAGAAACTTCAAGCTCCAGGTTCCAGAACTCCATCAGCAGCTGAAGTCACTGTGGTGCAAATGCTGACAGTTACATGAATAACATTTTCTGAGAGGTGGTCCCACCACAGGTTAAGGGCATGCAGGCAGATAGGGAATGGATGACTGCTAGATAATCTGAAAGAATTAACACAGGTAGTGCAGGTGTCTCCTGTAGTCCTGCTCAAAAATTGGTTTTCATTTCTGGATACTGATGAAGTTGATGGTTCCTCAAAGGAGTGCAGCAAGTGCTAGATCCATGGCCCCATAGGTGGACCAACTGTACTGGATGGAAGGAAGAAGAATAGAAGAGTTTACTGATTTGTGATTCATTAGTTAGAGGAACAAACAGTCTGTAGACATGACTCCAGTATGGTATGTTGTCTCCCTGGTGTCAGGGTCAAGTATGTTGCAGAGTGGCTACAGGACATTCTTGTGGAGAGGATCATTAACCAGAGATTGTGGTACATGTTGGTACTAATGATACAGTTAGAAGTTCGATATGGTCCTGCAGTTGTAATTTGGCAAGCACCAGGAAATCAACATGCAGGACTTCAAAAGTTGTATATCCAGATTACTCAGTACTACACACAAATGAGTACAGAAATAAGACAGTAAGGCAAATGAATTTGTGGCTGGAAAGATGGCACGGAAGGGAAGTCTGGGACAGGATCTGGGAGATGAAACCTAGAGAAGCTGCATGGGTTAAACCTGAACAGGGCCAGGACTGAGTTCTTTGCAGGGAGTTTTGGTAGTTTCTCTTGGGGAGATTCTAAACTAACTTTGCAGGGGTGTGGAACCAAGACAGAATATTACAAAGTATTACCATAGTGCACAAAATATTTGGAGAGTCAGACAGCACTAAAATTGGAGTTATTAAGTGGAGTTGGAATGAAAAATTAAAACATTCTAATTCAGGGAAACATGATGTATATGAATGCAGAATATAGTAAATAAAATTGGTGAGTTACAGATGCAGATTGCCATTTGGAATAATGATATTATGATGATAACAAAGACCTAATTGAAGGAAGGGCAGGATTGGGTATTAAATATTCCTAGTTATGGGGTGTTCAGGAAATATAGGAAAGGAAGGAAAAGAGGAAGGGTGGTATTAATGAAGTGTTCCCATATTGGAGAAAGAAGATGTCTTAGAGGGCTCAAGGACAGCGTTGATTTGACTAGAGCTAAGAAACAGCAGGATGTAATTTGCTTTATGTATGGCCAAGAAAATGGCATTGTTATGACATTCATTGGGGGAGCTGATGCAGAGATGATGGGCTTAATAGCCTTCTTCTGCATGGTAACAATTCTTTGATTTTGAACTCCCTTTGTGATAGCCTGGTCCACTCCTCTTATTCTTGCATGTGTGGTCAAGTCACTAATCATGCATGGTTGTCTGCAGAGTCTTGGCACTTGCAGCTTGCTCAGGAAGTACAGTCTTCAGTAGGTCTTTCAATCACTCTTTCAGAAGAACAAATAGGTTTAACCGTGAACACAACAAGAGGGTTTATTTCCACAAAGAGGAGGGATCAGCTAGATAGCACTTCCTTGCAGGCTTCGTGACCCTCAATCAATTCTAGATACCAAAGCACTCTCCATCCAGTTAATGTTCAAACAGCCCCAGCAGGGAAGGGGTTGCCATTCCACCTTTATACTCATGGTATCTGAAGTTTTCTTTTCCTATTGCTCCATCTAGCTACAACCCTGAAAGCAGCAGCTGAGGTGGAGGCCATCTGCTCAATGTTATGCCCTGTTGCTTTGGATGACTGTGGCTGGCATGACACCTTCAGGGCTCTAGTTTACTACGGTTGTCCTGCACTAGCACAGGGGCAACCCCGTGACCTCACCACTGCTGGAGCAAATTAAGTCAATGAATGTTATAGAGCATGAGGAGCCAGCACAGCTACTGGCATGCACTTCTCATCCATGCACCTAGATGGAGTCGCCGTTTATCTGTTTGTCTTGCATGGCCATGTGCAGAGTTAGGGTCATGTCAAGTGAACCTTGGCCCATTGTCTGCATGAATCCCCATCACACATACTAGCCTATCAGTTACATGTGACATTCAGTACAAAGAACAGCCAGACATCTATATGTTTTGGTTTCAACTGTCAGGTAACACTCAGATTAATCATACATTCAACCTTCTGGCATAGCTGCCCATTCACTGATATAAATTATTGGTGACCCCACAGATTCTTTGTTGAGATGCAATTCTTGCAGATTGGAACAGGTCATTCATCCATTTCCTGCACAGTACTCAGATATTGCTATGAGCCCCATAGCTGATCACATCTATTGCCATCTCTCTCGAGGCTGATCTGGTCAGGCTGGAGGGTCTTCTGAGGCCACCTCCAGGAACCTCCCATCTTTCCCAGAAGGTCTGGAGAGAAACCTGGAGGGAGGCATCACTGAAGTGTTGGGATGATCTGTCTAGGCTCTGGCATCTTTAAAATTGAAAGGCTTAGATGTAATTGGTAGGGGAGAGAGGAGAAGATAGGAGGGTGAATGAAAGGACAAGAGGCTTGAGGAGGCCCGAGGTTAACAAAGGGGTACAGCAAGAAACTGCTACTGACCTACTGACCAGGAAAATTGGGGCCGTGACACATGTATGACTGATGTTCTTTATACTCTATCAACACCCACTCCATTGTGGACTGACTGTGGATTGCCCCCACCATGTGACTGTACATGTTGCTGCTTTAAATATTAATTAGAATCCGAGTGAAGCAGTGAAAAGCAAGGCAGCATAGTGGCGCCCACATCTGGAATAGTGAAAATTCAACCCTGTATTTTTAGTACTGTGTTTTTGGGCTACCACAAAAGCTAGATGGCAGTCAAAACCTTTTCAAAAGAATACTTTGAGTAATTTCGCCGGTTGCCCTCTTCTGGTTGCTTTCTGACCGGAGGTGATTTGCTACCCTTGAAAAAAAATATATCAGCCACTCAAGCATGACATTCAGCTTGCATGTATGCTTTTAAAGTGTTTTGGATTGTCTTTCTTCACCCTATAAGGCTTTGAACTTGTTTGATCTAATATTTCACTTCATACCATTTCAGCACTCAACTTTATCCAGATCCATAATCCCTTCGAATTGGAACAGGATTTTGAGCAGCTGGACAGAAATAAGGATTTCCACTGAACTAAGGTTGTGATCATGTGGAGCTATGGCGGGAACCAGAGTTAAGGTACAGAAAAGCCCCACATAATAGAATGGGGAGCAGGCAAGACAGACTTAATAGCCTATTCCTGTTTCTAATCTTTAATTTCAAGTACAATGGGCTATGATGAAAATTTTGAGGTATTGCAAAGGAATGTGAAGCTATTGGAATTCTCCACTGAATTTTCCAGAAGGCTGCAGTTGGTCAATCAAAGTATATTGTGGCATAGTAGATAGTGAAGAAGGTTTTCTAAGATTACAATGGGATCTTGATCAAATGGATCAATGGGCTGAAAAATGGCAGATGGAGTTCAATTTGAGGAAATATGAGGTATTGCATTTTGGTAAAATAAACAGGACAGGACTTATACACTTAATGGTGCAGCCTAGGGTAGTGTTGTAGAACAGAGGGACCTAGGGGTGCAGGTACATAATTCTTTGAAGTTTTCTTCTCACATAGATGTGGTGGTTAAAAAGGCATTTAGCACGCTTGCCTTCAGTGCTCAGTCCTTCGAGTATAGGAGTTGGGAAGTCATGATGGAGTTGTACAGGACACTGGTGAGACCTCTTCTGGAATACTGTGTCCAGTTCCGGTCGCCCAGTTATAGGAAGGATATTACCAAGCTGGAGATGGTTCATAAGAAATTTACTAGGATGTTGTGAGATTTGGAAGTTTGAGTTATAAAGAAAGGCTGGATAGGCTGGGACTTTTTTCACTGGAGCATTTTTAAAATTTTTAATCCTTTGACCTAAATGGACTATATTTACACAATATAGTCTGTACTAGTTGCCACAAGTATAATCACCAGACAGTGGAGGAGTAGTATACTGAAGGGTGTGTTCAACAATAGGCTAAAATTGCTGTTTCTTCACAGTCAAAGGGTCAAAATCCTTGAACTCCCTCCCTGACAGAACTGTAGATAGACCTATGCCACACGGACTGCAGCCATACAAAAGGCAGCTTGCCAACACCTTCTCACGGGTCATACAGTCATAGAGATATACAGCATGGAAACAGACCCTGCGGTCCAACTCATCCATGCCGACCAGATATCCAATATAAATCTAGTGCCATTTGCTGGTATTTAGCCCATATCCCTCTGAACCCTTCCTATTCGTATATCTAGCCAGATGCCTTTTAAATGTTCTAATCAAACCTGCCTCCAACACTTACTTTGGCAGCTCATTCCACACACGCACCATCTTCTACGTCAAAAGGTTGCCCCTTAGGTCCCTTTAATATCTTTCCCCTCTCACCTTAAACCTATGCCGTCTAGTTTTGGAAAACATCTCATTTACCCTATCCATGCCCCTCATGATTTTAGAAACCTCTGACGCTCTAGGGAAAATAGCCCCAGCCTATTCAGCCTCTCCCTATAGCTCAAATCCTCCAATCCCGGCAACATTCTTGTAAATCTTTTCTGAACCCTTTTAAGTTTCACAACATCTGTCTATAGGAGGGAGACCAGAATTGCACGTAACACTCCAAAAGTGGCCAAACCAACCTCCTGTACAGCCACAACATGACCTTTCAACTCCTATAGTCAACGGACTGACCAATAAATGCAAGCATACCAAATGCCTTCTTCAATATCCTATCCACCTGCAAATCCACTTTCAAGGAACTACAAGCCCGCACTCCAAGGTCTCTTTGTTCAGCAACATTCCCCAAGGCCCTACCATTAAGTGTATAAGTCCTGCCCTGATTTGCCTTTCCAAAATGCAGCACCTCACATTTATCTAAATTAAACTCCATCTGCTACTCCTCAGCCCATTGTACTCGGAGGTAACCTTCTTCGCTGTCCATTACACCTCCAACTTTAGTGTCATCTACAAACTTACTAACTATACCTCCTATGTTCACATCCAAATCATTTATATAAATGACAAAAAGCAGTGGATCCAGCGCCGATCCTTGTGGCACACCGCTGGTCACAAGCCTGCAATCTGAAAAGCAACCCTTCACCACCAGCCTCTGTCTTCTACCTTCAAGCCAGTTCTGTATCCAAATAGCTAGTTCTCCCTGTATTCTGTGTGATCTAACCTTGCTAACCAGTCTACCATGAGGAACCTGGTTGAACACCTTACTGAAGTCCATATAGATCACATCCACTGCTTTGCCCTTATCAATCCCCTTCATTACTTCCTCACTTCGGGATGGGCAATAAATCCTGGCCTAGCTGGTAATGTCTATATCCCATGAATAAAAAAAAAATTTTACAAAGTAAGAGAAGTAATGTTCAGTACTCTTATTTAGGAGTTATTTCGTAAAATGAAGTGCAGGGGAGAATTACAATGCATTATACAGGTACATGAGAAAGAGACAAAAGACAGAAATACTACACAGATGTACATTCAAAATTCACTTTTGCTGTAAGCTCTTGGTGTCAGCTGTGCTGCTATGGTGACTCAATAAATGGAATCTTGGTGTTTATTTATTTGGGCGGGTGTGCTGGGGTGGGAACAGGGAGGAGGAGGCAGTGAGCCATCGATGACCAACACTGAAATACACACACACCTGCTGGCAGCAGAGAGCATTGGCACATTTCTGGCAAGTGTCTGCCCATTTCCTTGGCTAGAGAACCCATACATCAAACAAAAAATTAAAATGAAATGAAGAAAACATGTTACTGTGATCTTATCATATGCACTAGATGGACAATGCTCTATACTGGCACATTATTTCTCTTGACATCACAAACTATAGCATATCTCTAGAGAACATTAGAAAATCATGGGCTACTGCTGCCTCTTTACCACAGAAAGCCACAAGGCATTAGAAGAAAATAATCTCTGTCCATAGCAAAAGAAGTCTTATAGTTGCCCCACTCCCCCCCCATTACCAGCAAAGATTTAATTTGAGGGTGGCAGCAAAGGTTTAATTTGAGAGTGGCAGCAAAGCACAAAGTAAAATGCATGCTTCTAACCTTCCACATTAAACAAGGAGAATAAGGGGCCTGGACAAGGATTATACTACATCAGTCACACAGTAACAAAGCAAGAGGATATGGCAGTATTACAGGGCAGCTGTAGGGATAATGATAGCCACAGTGGTTTAGTAAGGGATAGAGTATACCAACACAGAAAAACAGCAGTGAATAGGGTCAAAAGGGTAAAAAAATGATAAAAAGGCAAAACTAATGCTTCTTGAATGCATGTACTCTTCAAAGTAATATAAATGAATTAATGGCACAAATACAAGTTCATGGGTATGCCCTTATCGCTATTATGAGCACATGGTTACAAGGAGATCAAAGCTGAGAACTAAATATTCACAGCTTTTTGAAAGTACAGGCAGGAAGGAAAGGGCAGTGTAGTAACATTGTTTGTACAGGATGGAATAAGTATGATAGGAAGAATGATCTTGGATCGGAAGACGTTGAATTCATATAGGTGGAGGTAAGCAACAAAAAGGGGAAGACGACACTGGTAGGAGTAGTCTATAGACTCCCTAACAGCTCAGGGTAGGTTACAGAATAGATCAGGAGATAACAGCAGCATGTAAAAAAAGGCACAGTATTAATCATGTGTTATTTTAATCTTTATGTTGATTGGGGTAGTCAGATTGACAGGCGTAGACAACAGGAAGAATTCATACAAGTATTCAGGGCAGTTTCCTAGAACACTATGTTGTGGATCCAACCAGGGATCAGGCTATTTTGTATCTGGTGATGTGTAATAAAGTAGCTTTATTAAATGATGTCAAAGTAAAAGATCCCCTGGGAAGCAGTGACCACGACATGGCAGAATTTAGCATTCAGTTTGAGAGAGAGGAACTTGGTCAGAAGTTACTGTGCTAAACTTAAACAAGGGCAATTACAAAGGAATGAGGACAGAGCTGGCTGCAGTGGACTGGGAAAGGAGTTTAGCCACAAAGACAGTTGAGGAACAATGGTAGATATTTAACAAATAGTTCATGGCTCACAACAAAGATATATCCCAGTGAGAAAGGAGGATTTTAGAAAGGGGATAAGCCAACCATGCTTAACCTGGGAAAGTGAGGACAGCATCAAATTGAAAGAAAAAAGAAACATACACTGTGGCAAAGATGAGTGGTAAGACCGATGATTGGGAAAACTTTAAAAACAAACAAAAAGATGACTAAAATAAAGAGGGAGAAGATAAACTTTGGAGGGTTAACTTGCAAGTGATATAAAGATGGACAGCAAGAGCTTCTTTAAATATATAAAAAGAGAGAGGCCAAAATTAAATCAGGCCCCTTAGAGAATGAGGCTAGGGAAATAATGGGGAACCAGGAAAAGCAATAGTATTGAATAAATATTTTGCAGTCTTCACAGTAAAACACACTAATAACATTCCAAAATTGCCAAATATTAAAGAGACAAAAGGAGAAGAGGCAAAAAGACAAAATTATCAATAGTGACGAAGTGCTAGGTGAACTAATGGGGGCTAAAGACTGATAAGTCCCCTGGACCTGATGGAGTACATCCTAGAATATTAAAAGCAGCAGCTACGAGATAGTGGATGCAGTAGTAACAACCTTCCAAGAACCCTTAGATTTTGGAAAAGTCCCAGAGGATTGGAAATCTGCCAATATAACACGTTTATTTAAAAAAGGAGACAAAAATAGCTAACTTATAGGACACTTAGCTTTACAGCCGTTATTGAGAAAATAATAGTCTATTATAAAGGGTGTAATAGCAGAGCATTTAGAAATGCATAATATGATCAAGCAGAAGGTTTTAGAGTATATTTGTAGCTCGGGTTGTGGATGTTGTGGTTGGTTGGCTTGCCAAGCTGGTTTGTTGTTCCGCAGACATTTCATTACCCCGCTCGGTAACATCATCAGTGCAGCCTCCAATGAAGCGCTGTTGTGTTTTCTCGCCTGTTATTTAAACTCTGGTGTCCATTGAGCTGGGTTACCTCACTTCCGGTTTTCCTTAGCAATGGAATGTATATGGGGTCGAGCTCTGTGTGTTTATTGATGGCTTTCTTAGTGGAGAACCAGGCTTCTAG
>NC_063372.1:5997942-6003816 GCF_021869965.1 Rhincodon typus
TGGCCCCAAAATAGGCTGACTATACCCCAAAAGGCAGTCTCATTGGTACAAGCTCTTTTGTGGGTATTAATTTTGGCATACTTATGGGAATCCTGGTCTATATGCAATTGCAAGTAAATGTGGCTCATGTCCAGCTTTGTGAAGGACAGCTCCCCTGCTCCCCTGCCAGCTTTTCATATAAATCCTGTATCCGAGGGATTGGGTATTTTATCCAGATGCAAAAAGCAGTTTACTATTTGTTTAAAATCCCCCACAAAGGTGAACCAATCCATTGGGCTACAAAATCTGTACAACTGTTGCTGCCTATTCCACAAACAGGACTGGTTTGACGATTGCTTCGCTTTCCAGCCTCCTGGTTTCTGCCTGTACTTTTGCCAGTAAGGTAAACGGCACTAGGCAGGCCTTGCAGAATTGTGGAATTGCTTCCTGGTCAACATGCAAGGTGGCCTTGGCCCCTTTTTGCTAGTTCTATGATCTGGGTGGCATGGTGGCTCAGTGGTTGGCACCACTGCCTCACAGCACCAGGAACCTGGGTTTGATTCTACCCTTGGGCAACTGTCTGTGTGGCATTTGCACATATCTGCGTGGGTTTCCTCTAGGTGTTCCCATTTCCTCTCCCAGATCAACATGTGCAAATTAGGTGGATTGGTCATGGAAAATGCAGGGTTACAAGGGTAAATTGGGTCTGGGTGGGATACACTTTGGAGGATCAGTGTGGACTCAATGGGTGGAATTGCCTGCTTCCATACTGTAGGGATTCCATTATTATGATTCCTGGAAGACTTCAGGGTGTTTAGTTGAGACTTCACTCAGGCAGCCATTTTATAATTGGCTCAACATTTTTCAATCTAGATAAATCTCTCGCAACCAGTTTTGCCCCATCAAGTTTTCAGCCTGAGCCTCTTGCTACACACTCACTGGTAACTGAACCAGCTGCTGTTCGTAAGAGACCGGAACTGAAGTTGTACCCTTAATCTGTAAAATTCCCCGGTATAGGTTCTCGGCCTGGCTGAGATCTTGAGTAAAGCGAAGGGCTGGAGTCCAGAGGTTATTTTGTTAAAAATAATACAGCCGCGCCAGTATTAACTCCATTAGAACTGGATGACCACTTAACTAGACATTTCTTTTCTTTCAGTTCTGATTTGGACATTGCTAAGCAATTTAACTGTTCCAAACCAGATGTAGGTAGACTTTCCAGGGCGTGCACTCTCCTGGATACTGGCCTATGAGTTCTCTTACTCAATTCCGATCTAGTAGGATTCATTTTTGCTGTCCCGAGTCTGCATACTGGCAGTGACTACACTGGCTTGCCAGCTAGGATCCTGAAAAAAATTTTAAGCGTTTGGCTGAGGCTTGGCTTTGTTATGGGGTTTTCCTGTGGGCTGACCTAGAGTCCTGTTCTTCAGGATATGTCTTTTTAATGAGGCCATGCAATTGCCTTCACTCGGGTGGTGTTCTCCAAGCTCAGTTGGATGGGCGAGTGTCCACTTCAGTTGAAATACCCTGTAAGTCATAAGCTCCACATGCCCCGTCTTCTGATGATAGAGCTAGTTGGAGTGTCTGTTTGAAGTCCGGTTGGGCTTCACCTAGTTGACATTTTTGCATAGTTACATCATTAATCCCACATACCAAATGGTCTCGAAGCATCTTTGAGGGTTAAACCAAAGTCACAGACTTCGGCTAGTCATCTTAACCTAGTCAAAAATCGCAATGTGGCTTCCCTTGTTCTTGAATTGCTGAGTAAAACCAATTAGTGTCTCAGAATTAGAGGAGGTCTGGGACTGTATTATTGTTTTAACTATGCCCATCAATTCTTGAAAGGTTTTAGAATCTTGTGCCTAAGGGAGCGTTTGGCTTCTACTAACAGAAAAAGCTGCAGCTCTACAGGCCGGCAGAAGAATTACTCATTGTAGCAGATGAAAAGTAATGTAATTTGTCTGGAAAATACATTCTTTCTTTCTGCATACTGGGCTCAGGCTTTGACAGCTAGATCGAAACAAGTCAAACTTCCTAAATAACGTGTGAGGAATGCTTACTCCAACTCAAAGCTGACTTGCGAGCGAGTTTCTTCAGGATTGTGGTTTACTCTCATCACCAGTGAAATAACTCCACAGAGGCTGGTATCCTGTCACCAAGTCACCCTTTAAATAACATGTGAACAGTCCATGAATTTAGTACCGCCTTCTCAGAGTCGGTATCCCTGACACTCCCCTTTTTATCTGTTAGCCAGGGCTCCCTGATTGGACCAGATTAATGGACCCAATTAGGTAACTCGTATTCTATGAAGTTCAACTGGCTGACCTTGTTACAGTTATGATAATTATCATTACTGAATCTCCACTATCAAGATCCTGGGGGTTACCATTGACCAGAAACTGAACTAGACTAGCCATATAAGTACTGTGGCTACAAAGGCAGGCTACAGCCTAGAAATGCTGCAGTGAGAAACTTGACTCCTGAGTCCCTATAGCACATTCACAATCCAAAGGTATGATAGAATGCTCCCCACCTGCCTGGATGAGTGCAGCTCCAACACTTTTATAAAGGTTGACAAAGCAATCTGCTTGATTAGCACCACATTGTAAACATCAACCTCCTCCACCACTGATGCTCAGTAGCTGCAGTATGTACTGTCTGCAAGATGCATTGCAGAAATTCTCATAGGTTCTCTAGAGAGCATCTTCCAAGCTGGAAACCGCTCTTTCGTCCAGAAGGACAAAGGTGGCAGATACATAAGAAGACCACCAACTGCAAGTTCCCCTCCAGGCTCCTCACCATTCCTAACTTGGAACTCCTTCCCTAATGATATTGTGTGTCAGCCTACACCAAATGGACTGGAGTGTTTCAAGCACAACTGGAGATGGCCAATAAATCTGGCTCGGTCAAAGAAGCTCACATGCCATGAATGAAATTTTTTTATTTTCAAAAAAACTCCTACTACACACCAGGCACCATGTACCACCCATCTCATGGGAACCCACATTCAAATTCTTCAGACAGTTTATATATAAATAACCCTGCACCCCTTAAACTGACTGATCAAAACAGTCTGGACTGACAAACACTTATTATAGATTGGTGAAAGACAAGTTGCCAGAATAAACTTTAAGTAGCAGGATACAAATTGCAAGGCATACGAACTCAGAGTAGCATTGCTGATAATTGTAAAGCAAATGTAGGAAGAACACGCCTAGTACTGTGGTGTTAATATTTTTTGGCTTAAACTCAAAACTGTTGAGTTTTCTTCTAAGCAACAGAAATATCTTTTGAAGTGTTCAAATAAAAAGAGGGAGATGAAACCACAAAAAATTGGAAACTTGAAATAATAAAATATGCTGGAAATTTGCAAAGATCAAGAAAGTCAAGTTAATGTTTTGTGTTCATAAAAGTTTTCAGAACTGAAAACTAAATAGAAGTGAGCATTTTAATAAAGTTAAGGGGTAAAGAGGGGAATAACAGGTCCTTGAATTGCAGAGGTGGAGTTAAAGTTGAATGATCGTCATGCTACTGAATGATATTTATACAAAAGATCATTCATTGAAACAACAGAAGGACATGAAAAGAACATTATATGTGGAAACATTTGAGAAGAGACCAACACAAATTGAAAGAGGCGAAATTTTAGACCATGAAAAACTATTGATGCAATAGATGTTCAATTTTATTTAAAATGATGGAAAAGTAATGATGTTCGTCCTGAAAGCAGAAAGACATGAGTGTAGCCCCCTCCCCCTTTGCCATAACAGTCAGCAGGGTAAAAGGATCGACCACCAGCAATGTTGATCTACTTCCTTTTCCTGAGATGCACAGCTTCACTCCTCATCATGAGCACCCATTGTTTTTAAAGAATGTGGAGGACATAGCTAATGTCTGAATCAATTCTAAGAAGATAGATAACAGTATTCATCTGATTTGGCTGAGTAGCACAGAAGGGAAAAAAGACATTCAATTTCAACTTGTCTTTTTGTTTTGTTGGTGTCTGAATGCTTGGGGTCAGATTTGTGGAAGTAATAGCACTACTCCTAACTCATCAAGACCACACAATGAATAGTGAATAAAGTCTACGAGATTAAAGGAGGTACATGAAAGTTGCTGTCTTACACAGTTGTGTACTTTTGCTGAGCTTGCACTTCTTTCTGTCATACTCACGGCATATTGTGCATTCACCTTCTTGGGAGGGATGGAGTTGAGTGTAGTTTTACGCTGCATCAATTTAACTGAGATATTTCGAGAATTCCAAATGTATGTGAAAAATGCTGATTTTTCTTTTAAGATGGTACACCTGATAACTTAATAAATAACAATATCATCTTGAAGCTGTAGATCATTTGGCACTGTTTGATGGTATGGGTCACTTTGTTCCGATCAGTTCAACTGTAGGCTGAGGGGAGGCTGGCTTGCTTTCATTTCTTGGAAGAACTGTTTCTTGGAAGGTATGTTGATAGCAGCACAATATACCTGGTGGCAGTATTGCCCGATTTATTTTCCTGATCTCATGGTTCCAGTTTAGACCAAAGCAGGCAGTATTCTCACCTTCAATCTCTTCTATGTTTTGCATTCAGCCAACAAGATCGCTTTGAGGAATGCGTTTGAACAAGTAGAAATTTAGTAGGGTTTTTGAGACGAATCTTGCATTGGGACTACAAATCTATATTTGTGGACAGTGTGAAAAACTGGAAGGTACTAAATTGTTTGGACACTTTATGGGTTAAACAGGGTTTTTCCCCCCCAGGGGAGCAGGCAACACATGGCCAATAGTTTAATGTGGGCTGTGATCCACCTGCTAATTACAGAAAGTCAAGCATCTTGTTTGTGGGGGGTGGGGGAGAATGAGGTATGTAGGTTGGGAAGCCAAGCAAAGCTTTGAAGCAGTTAAGTTTTTTTTTTTGCCTTTAACTGCTGGAAAACATGGCTTTGGAAGAGAAACTAGGGCCCTGTGCTGCTGATCTTAGTTTCTGCTTCAAATCCCTTGGGAATCAGAAGGAACAAAACCTCCCCAGTGCTTGCAGTAATGGTTTGAGTACCTCCCTCCCTTGGTTGAAGTAATTAGGAGCTTGTTAAAGTTTCCATATCTAAGTATTTTGACTGCCTTGCCAACCCAAGAAGCTGAACTATGACCGCATTCCAAACAGTTTAGACCATAAGACCACAAGAAATAGGTACAGGAGTCAGCCATGTGGCCCTTCAAGCCTGCTCCGCCATTCAACAGGATAGTGGCTGATCCAAGATTCTTCACATCCACTGTCTTGCCATTTCTCCTTAACCTTTGATTTCCCCTACTGGTCAAGATTTCATCTATCTCAGACTTAAATATCAACAAGTACTGTTGCCCCACAGCTCTCTGTGGCAAAGAGTTGTGGTAGTCCTAATGCAACACGTCTCCTGGTTCCCCTCGATCCACTCTGGTTGAGACTTCCTCAAACCTGTAATAAATCAGACATAATTTCCCTTTCATGAAACCATGCTGACTCTGTTGCATTAGATTACGATTTCCCAAATGTTTTGCTATTAATTCCTTTAATAGTTAATTCCAATACTTTTCCAACTACAGATGTTCAGCTAATCAGCCTACAGTTATCTGCTTTTTGCCTCCCTCTTTTTGAAGAAGTGTCACATTAGCAGTTTTTCCAATCCTCAGGTACTTCTCCAGAATCCAAAAACTTTTGGAAAATTGCAAATAATCCATCCACTATCTCTGTAGCTCTTTTCGGATCCTAGGATGCAAGCCCAGGGGCAGGGGACTTAACTGCCTTTAGCCCCAGTAGATTGTTTAATACTCCTTATCTAGTGATAGTACTTAATTCCTCCCTTTATTCTTTAGTATTAATGAGATGTTCACATATCTTCCATTGTAAAGGCTGATGCAAAATATCT
>NC_063372.1:6003916-6011436 GCF_021869965.1 Rhincodon typus
TGTCTTTTATTATCTTTTTAGTCCTCCTTCATTGGATTCTGAATTTATGCCAGTCTTCAGGCTATCACTGACTTTGGCTTCCTTTTATATGATTTTCTTTCAACTTAACACTCTCCTTAAATTCCTTGGTTAGCCATGGTTGGCTTATCCCCTTCAAACATTCTTCTCCTTGCTGGGAGTCATGAAGTACATCCTTTAATGTCTGCCACTGCTTGCTTATTGTCATTTGTGCTAATCTGTCTGCCCAGTTCACTTTAATTAACTCTATTCTCATTTCGTTGTAATTCCCTTTTTATTTAAGTTAAACACAGTTGTTTCTGACTCGGGCTTCTCACTGTCGCACTAAATATTAAGTTCTATTGCATTATAATCACTCTGCCTCTACTTTTGCCCATAAGGCAAATGATAGTGGGCAGGCCTTGCAGGTTTGTGGAATTGGTTCTTGATCAACATGGAAGGTGGCCTTGGCTCCTTTGATAGTCCCTAGACCTTCCTGAAAAACCTCCATGTATTTAATTAGGACTTCACTCAGGCAGCCGTTTTCTAATTGAAAAATGTTGAGCCTATCAAGTTGAATCTTTCTCAACCAATTCCACCCCATCAGGCTGGGCCTGAGCCTTTTACTACAGTCGGTGAGAACTAAACCAGCTGCTTCTCACGAGACCGGAACCAAAATTATACCCTTAATCTATAAAGGTTCCCTGGTATAGGCTCTCAGCCTAGCTGAGGTCTTAAGCGTAAGTTTGGAGTCCAGAGCAAATTTTGTTAAAGACTGGTTCCGCAATCACTCATGCAGCTGCACAGGTATTGATCTCCATTAGAGCCGGGTGACCATTTTAACTGGACGTTTATTTTGATTGTTTGGGATTTGGACGTTGCTAAGCAATTTAACTGTTCCAAACCAGATGTAGGTGGACTTTACAGGGTGTGCACTTTCCTGGTTACTGGCCTATGACTTCTCTTACTCAATTCAGTTCTAGTAGGACTCTTTAGCTGCCTCGAGTCCGCATACCGGCAGTAACTACAATGGGCTGCCAGCCCAGTTCTTCAAGAAAATGTTAACTGTTTGGCCGAGGCTTGGCTTTATTTTGGGGTTTTGCTGGGGGCTGACCTAGAGTCCCTCTGTTCAGGGAATGTCCGGAGTGAGGCTATGCAATTGCCTTGAATCAAGTGGTGTTCCTCAAGCTCAGTCAGACTGGGCGAGGGTCTTCACTTCCATCAGAATACCCTGCAACACATGCTCCACTTGCCATGTTTTCTAATGATGAAGCCAGTTGTAGTGCCTGTTTTGAAGTCCACTTGGGCTTCAGCTAGTAACCATGCAAAAGCATCTACATCATTAATCCCACATACCACACGGTCTCTCAGCATCTCATTAAGGGTTAAACCAAAGTCACATGCCTCTGCCAGTCATAGAGCTGTGCAGCATGGAAACAGACCCTTTGGTCCACCTTGTCCATGCTGACCAGATATCCTAAATTAATCTAGCCCCATTTGCCAGCATTTGGCCCATATCCCTCTAAACCCTTCCTATTCACGTACCCATCCAGGTACCTTTTAAATGTTGTAATTGTACTAGCCTCCACCACTTCCTCTGGCAGCTCATTCCATACACACACCACCTTCTGCATGAAAAAGTTGCCCCTTTAGGTCCCTTTTAAATCTTTTTTTTCCCCCCTTGTCACCTTAAACCTCTGCCCTCTAGTTTTGGACTCTCCCACCCTGGGGTTAAAGGCCGTGTCTTTTTATCCTGTTCATGCCCCTCATGATTTTACTGTGTGGAATTCGTCTCTCTGCTATAGGAAGGATGTTATGAGACTTGAAAGGGTTCAGAAAAGATTTACAAGGATGTTGCCTGGGTTGGAGGGTGTAAGCTACGGGGAGAGGCTGAATAGACTGGTGCTATTTTCCATGGAGAGTCTATAATTTAGCCAAACATATTGACACGGATTCCCCTGGTTCTCAAACTGCTGAGTAAACCCAATTATGTCTCCAAATTAGAAGAGACTTGAGATCGTAATATTCTTTAACTGTGTCCGTCATTTCTTGTAAGGTTTTAGTATCTGGTGCCTCAGGGAAAGTTTGGCTCCTAATAACCGAAAATGCTACAGGTTCTCAAGTTGTCAGGAGAATTACTCATTGCTTTTCGTCTGCCCCAATCTCATTTGCCCGGGGATAAAATAACACATTCTTTCCACATATTGGGCTCAGTCTTCAGTAGGATCAAACAAGTCAAGATTTCCAAATACCGGCATGATACAAGAAATGCTTACCCCAACGCAAAGACGACTGTTGCAAGCAAATCTCTTCAGAGGCATGTTGTTCTCTTGTTGCTGCTGAACTAGCTCCACAGATGCCAGTACCCCGTCACCAAGTCTCCCTTAATTTACACATATGTGTAGTACTTGATACTGATCCAGATTCTTCAGAGCCAGCTCTGAGTGAACAGAACCTCTGACACTCCTCTTTATATCTGTTAGCCAGGGCTCCCTGATTGGGACTGTTAATCTGGTCCAGTGAGGGAACTCCTTCTGAGGTCCACCTGGCTGACCTCATTCCAATCACTACAGTAACCATGTTGCTGGAATGGCTATGAGATCATATTCATTTACCTCTATTTACGCCATCAGTTCATTTATCTTATGCTCCCTGTATTAAGATACGCAACCTTTAAGTTTGTTCTGTTGTCAGATTTCTGTACACTTCCATGGTTCCTTGATACAATATGATATTTACATGTTCTGTCCCTTCCTTTTATTTTATAACATTCAGCTACATCACTAACCTGCAATCCCACCTTTTCCTTTTACCCTTGATTGTATAACTTTACATGCAACTGAACCCACCCCCAGCAATTTAGTTTAAAACCTTATCAAAAGCCCTTGTTATGAGTTTACCTGTTCTAAATTGCTTGTCGCTCGGGCAGTAAAATGGAGATGGTTACTTTTCTCAGTTTTGTTTTTTAACTTAGCCCGTAACTGCTCTTATTCTCTCAGCAGAACCCCTTTCCTCTTTCTACCTATATCGCTGGTACCTACATTAACCACGACAACTGGCTCTTTCCCCTCCCACTCCCAAGTTCCTCTGCAGTCCAAATAAGCCTTTGGAATTCTCAATCATGGCCACAGAGAACAGTGTCTATTCTTCTGACTATACTATTCTCGATTACAACTACATTGCTATTTTCTCCACACCCCCACCCTCTTGAATGGCTCCCTGGACCATGGTGCAATGGTCAGTTTGCTCATCCTCCTTACAGTCCCACTTTCATCCACACAGAGCAAGAATCTCGAACTTATCAGACAAGCTCAAGGGTTGAGGCTTCTGGAGCACTCCCTCCTGCTTTTGTCTACCTACCGTGCTCATAATCGCACCCTCCTGTCCCTGACCACTGACCAAATGCAACGTAATTAAGTTGTGTGACTGCCTGCTGAAACACAGCATCCAGGTAGCTCTTCTCTTCCCTGATGTGTCGCAGTGTTTGAAGCTCAGATTTCAGTTCATCATCTCTGAGCTGAGTTCCTGAAGAATCCAACATTTGCTATAGAAGTGGTTACTCTGAACCATAGTGGGGTCCACCAGGCGCAACATCACGCAGGTACAACACATGCTTGGCCCTGCATCACTATTTTATTTATTTTGTTCTTGATTTTCTTTTTTAAATTACCTACTGGTATTTTAGTTTTGAATCTGTAAATCTTTCTCCTATTCACCTTCAACCTGAATATAACCTATAACAATCAAATTAGCAGCTATTATCAACAAATGAATTTGGCCTTTTATTTTTCTAATCATTTGTGGGATGTGGACATCTCTGGTTGGCCAGCATTTAGTGCCCATCCCTAGTTGCCCTTGAGAAGGTGGTTGTGAGCTGCCTTCTTGAACTGCTGCAATCCATCTGCTGTGGGTTGATCCACAATGCTATTAGGGAGGGAATTCCAGGATTTTGACCCGGTGATATATTTCCAAGTCAGGATGGGGTGAGTGACTTTGAGGGGAACTTGGAGGTGGTGGTGTTCCCATATGTCTGATGCTCTTGTCCTTCTGGATGGAAGTGGTCGTGGGTTTGGAAGGTGCTGTCTGAGGATCTTTGGTGAATTTCTGCAGTGCATCTTGTAGATGGTACACACTGTTGCAACTGAGCATTGGTGGTGGAGGGAGTGGATGCTTTCTGTGATGTCATTGTACTATGTGCTGGGCCCCAATCCTGGGCTTCAATTTATCTTGTTTGGGGAGAAAAAAAAGGCCTTCCAAATTATGATCCAAAAAGCAAATAAAAAGTACCTCTTCCTCCGCACCAAATTCCTACTCTGCTCCAAAACCCCCAAAATGTATATTTTTCACTCGGGTTATGCCTCATTCTGGACGTGATCTCGCCTTTCTGATCGTGCCAAGCTTACTGATTTCCACCCAAAATGAAACTTGCTTGGAAAAACTTTCCATCATTCTATAGCAATTTGTTTTTGTCAACAAGAAACTTGGTGAACTGTGAGAATTTAGCAAATTCCTTCTTTTGTTTTTCGGACCATTGGCCAGCAAGGATATTTTTCTCTTGTCATTTTCAAAATATAAGTTTTGCCGTGTCTTTGATTATCTCTGAGAGTTTATTTGTATTTGGACTAAATGGGGATAATTCTGGATTATAACTTTGTTGTTAATGAGTTTTTTCACTTGTTTTTAGAAATGACTTTTTATTTCACAATACATTGATTACTTTTGAGTTTATTGAAGAAGTTTGGCAAAAGCCTTTTTGATTCTGGGTAGCAGTCCACAAGGAAAACAATTGGCGGAATATAATAATTGAATCAAAGCATTTACACTAAATAATGAGACTGGTGGAGTCGTGAAGCTTGATTTCCAGTGCATTCCTCCCATCACAGATGTAACAGTTGCATGTTTACATTACTAATAATTATTGAAATATGATGCGTATAAGTAACTGTAAAATGCTTCTGAAATGCAGACCGTGACTTCAAATTGTGGTTTTATAGTTGTATTTACAAACTGCTTTAATATTTTAGATCTGGAAGCTCAACATCTGGGAGTCAGTGTTCATGCTGTTAAGTAGCTTTACATAGCTCTTTGTTAATCTTGTGGACCTAGATGATAGAATCTGCCACTGTACAGTAAAACATTTTAACAACACAAACGCTCTTGCATGCCAGAATCCAAATTAAACTGAGCAGTGATCGTGCACTTCAGGACGTCTAGAAGAGGAATTACCCAAATCCTTCACTGAATGATCTTTTACGTTTGCAATCTCCATACAATTACTACTTTTTGCCTTTCCCTGTTAATAATTTAAATAAGAGGGTTTTTCATTAAGAATCTTTTTAAATATTTGTAACTTCAGTTTTAATACAGTCTATTCCTGCCTCTCTCTCTTTATTTTTATTTAATTTTTAAAATCAGCTCATGAGCCAATGCTTTGTGTTGAGTCATAGATGCTTCTATTTTTAACCCTGCATTTCCCCACCACACAACTCACTTCATCATTATTACCTTGCATTATTTTATTATCAGATCATGTGACCTTGCCTTCACTAGCCATGTGAAATGATAATACTGGAGTTTGAGTAGGAAGAAAACATGACGCAGATTAATGGAATTTGGACTAGGGGAATTGATGGCCTGGACTCAGTGGTACCACTTTTCTCTTCCTGGAATGCTGCCAAGTGTGCTGAGTTGCTCCAGCAATTTCCGTTTTCTGCTTCTACCCCGTCTGATCAGAGGATTAGATAGGGTGGACAGTGAGAGCCTTTTTCCTAGGATGGTGATGGCTAGCACGAGGGGACATAGCTTTAAATTGAGGGGTGATTTGATATAGGACAGATGTCAGAGGTAGGTTCTTTACTCAGAGTAGTAAGGGCGTGGAATGCCCTGCCTGCAACAGTAGTAGACTCGCCAACTTTAAGGGCATTTAAATGGCCATTGGATAAACATATGGATGATAATGGAATAGTGTAGGTTAGATGGGCTTCAGATTGGTTTCACAGGTCGGCGCAACATCGAGGGCCGAAGGGCCTGTACTGCGCTGTAATGTTCTATGTCTATCCCTTTTAAACATTTTCTAAGTTCTAATAAGATCACCTCTTGTTCTTCGAAACTCTAGAGAAAACCGGTCCTATTTGCCAAATTGCTCCATAGGACGGTCCCGCCATCCTGGACACAAGTCTGGTAAACCTTCATTGCACTCCCACTAAAGCATTAATACCTTCCTGAGCTGAGGAGAGCAAAAGTGCACACAGTACTCCAGGTGCCGTCTAACCAAGCTCCTATGCAATTGAAGCAAAATTTCACTACTCCTGTACTCTAATCCTCTTGGACTAAAGGCTGACATTCCATTAGCTGCCTTAATAGCTTGCTACACCTGCATGTTAGCTTTTAGTGACTTATCAACAAGGACACCTAGGTTACTTTGCACATCTATAATTTCCTATCTCTTGCCATTTAAGAGATAATCTGCACATCTGTTTGTCCTACGAAAGTAGATAACCTCACATTTTTCCACATACTATTCCATTTGACATGTTCTTGTCCATTCATTAAGCCTGTCCAAATCCTCCTGAAGCTGCTTTATATCTTCCTCCCAACACAATCATCTCACTTAGCTTTGTATCATTCACAAATCTGGAGGCATTACATTTGGGCTGCACTTCTAAATTATCGAGGTATATTGTGAATAGCTGGGGCCTGCCTCTGATCCTTGCACCGACTGCTGGTGCAGAAGGACCTGGGATTGCCTTATGAGCGAAGGTTAAACAGGTTGGGACTCATTGGAATTTAGAAGAATGAGAGGTAATCTCATTGAAACATAAAGGATTTTTAAGGGGCTTGATAGGATAAATGCTGAGAGGATGTTTCGCCTCATAGGAAGAAATGGGAGGAGGAGAAGAAATTCCTTCTCCTCTCAGTCTTTTTTTTTTTAATCCAAAGTCAGAATTCAGACAACATCAGGTTATAGTCCAACAAGGTTTATTTGAAATCACAAGCTTTCGGAGTGCTGTTCCTTCATCAGGTGACTTTGTCAAGCTTCTTAAATGTGTTGGAGTTGCACTCATCCAGGTAAGTGCAGAACATTCCGTCTCTCTCCTGACTTGTGACAGGCTTTGGGGATTCAGGAGGTGAGTTACTTGGTGCAGTATCCCTAGTTTTGACCGGCTTTTATCGCCACTGTATTTATATGGCGAGTCCAGTTGAATTTTTGGACCACTTCCTCTGGCAGCTCGTTCCATACATGTACCACCCTCAGTGTGAAAAATTTACCCCTTAGGACCCTTTTAAATCTTTCCTCTCTCACCTTTAAACCTATGCCCTCTAGTTTTGGACTACCCTACCATGGGGAAAAGACCTTGGCTATTCACCCTGTCAGTGCCCCTATTCGGCCTCTCCCTATAGCTGAAACACTCCAACCCTGGAAACATCCTTGTAAATCTTTTCTGAACCCTTTCAAGTTTCGCAACATCTTTCCTTTAGCAGGGAGACCAGAATTGTACGCAGTATTCCAAAAGTGGCCTAAC
>NC_063372.1:6011936-6029459 GCF_021869965.1 Rhincodon typus
GACAGATGTCAGAGGTAGGTTCTTTACTCAGAGAGTAGTAAGGGCGTGGAATGCCCTGCCTGCAAAAATAGTAGACTCGCCCACTTTAAGGGCATTTAAATGGTCATTGGATAAACATATGGATGATAACGGAATAGTTTAGTTTAGATGGGCTTCAGATTGGTTTCACAGGTCAGCGCAACATCGAGGGCCGAAGGGCCTGTACTGCGCTGTAATGTTCTATGTTCTATGATATTTATACTTATCCTGTTCATAAATTAAGAAATGTGAACATTAGTAGATCATTTGGCCCATTAAGCCTGCTCCACCATTCAATATGATCCAGGTTGATCATTTACCTTGTGGTAGCTGCCTGTTGTTGGTTAACAGTTGGGGTTGAAGGGATGTAACCAAAGGCATTCGTTGTTGGTGGTTAATCATGGAGAAAGATTCTAGGTTATTTGGTGACCATGTTCCAGTGATTTGTCCTCCACAGAGAAACTCCAAATAGTGATATAAATGCTTGTCTCTTCTTCCTCACCATTTAATTAAAAGCTGTAGAGAGGAATGGAGAGGGAAAGAAACATGGGTTTGAGAGGAGTTAGAAAGAGACCAGGTAAATCAAGGAAATAGGATTAAAATTTTAAGACTATCGTGGAACAATTCATGACCTGAGATTCCATACTTTCAGTTGTTCCTTTTTCTGGGCTGCAGAGGTTGAGTGAATTGGAGGAGCATCATGTTTTTCATTAACAAATACTAACTATTAGCCCAATCTTTCTATCATGTGTTTTATTTATATTTACAGTGCAAAAAAACAGTAATTTTTGTAATGTGCCATTAATGCTGTTAAAGGACAACATTGCATTTCTTGAAAATGACTAGATTGGAATAATTTGTTTTATTTGT
This sequence comes from Rhincodon typus, assembly GCF_021869965.1. NCBI lineage: Eukaryota > Metazoa > Chordata > Chondrichthyes > Orectolobiformes > Rhincodontidae > Rhincodon > Rhincodon typus. Next base: position 6,012,825 of record NC_063372.1, read on the forward strand.
CCACTTGTGTTCTTCATTGCAATGCAAAGACTTCTGAAACTCAGCATGCAAGCTTGCCTGGCCTGCTGATGCATGAAATGCATTGTGTCAAAGAATGGCTGAAGTAAAATCATTGTGGGTTTTCGGAGAAAATCGGATAAATATTTGAAGTCAAAGAAGATATAAAACCATGGCCAAAGACTAGAGAAATAGGATTATAGTTTGATTGCTCTTGCAAAAAGCAAGCAAATCCACTTCGGGCCTAATGGTCATCTTATGTGCTGTATGTGTTTAGAGTTTTCGGGACAAGTTGACTTACTTGTGCTTCTAAATGCTGCAGATTACTATCCAGTACAGTGTTTTCCCAGTCTTATGCTAGTGGAGGCTTGTCTGATTTCTTATCAAAGCCACTAAACCTCTTGATAACAAAACATGAGCAAATATGTAATGTATTTCAAAAATTGCTATCTATTATAATTAAAGATGCATCAGAGCTACATTCGACTCTTCTTGACCATATTTCCAAAATTTCTTTTGACTGACTATTAGTTAGACAAGGATAGGCTGTTTTCAACATGTGCATGCATGAAGCATACTCCATGTGCTCAGTTTTATTGAAGCAGTTTGTAAAGCTGATGGTTGGTTGCCTACTCAATCCGACAACTGGTAATATATTATTATTCCTATTAATAGGAACAGTAAACTGCAATGATTAACCTGTTGAAACTTTAGGGGGGAAAAGAAATCTTGGTTTTGAGATTCACAAGTGATTGTCTCCTACATCCCATTTGTGTATTCCTAACTTGCGGCTGGCACTGTCTTACATCTGTTCCAAGTTTACACATTACGCTTCATTTCTGCTCCTTGTATGGAAATGCTGTTTTGTGCCTTGGCTATTGTAGCTTATCTTCCGGCATTATGTTTGCCATATTGCATTAATCCAAACTATCAGAAGGTTAAATAACGTGCAATATATTTTTGCTGCCAATAATTATTACAACTTCCATGGTATTGGAGCAGTATTCCTGGTAACTGATCAAAGTGTGGATTTCACATTCAGTTCACAATCCCCACCGAGTTAACTTGTCTCAGCCAGTTTGCCTATGAGTGTCTGACAATTAGCGGCCAAAGCCTCAATTGAGCAGAAGTCGGCCAGTGCTTTTACTTCCTATTGGCATCGAGCGTCCTTTTTTTGTGAGGTGGTTGTGTGCGATTGGTCAATTGAAGACAAAATTAGCCATGGCTGAGAGTTAGTTGCTTGCCAATGGTCACTGTTGAGACTCACCAGTTACTAGTTAGACGAATGTAGCAGAGTGCAACTGCCATACGTATTAGGATATCTTGCAGAAGTCCATGGTTTGGGGCAGGGAAGTTGATAAATAAAACAAGGAGTTACTTTTTTTTTAAAATGCTGGCCTGTGTGAAATGCTGAAATCACTGACAACTTTTTTTTTGCATCTTCATATACTCGATGTAAGTTTGGCTTTAGCTATATTGTGTACGTATTACAATGTGAGAAAACAAATTGCTAAAGGAATCTGTCATAACTGTGTATCACAACGAAGGAGAAAGTTAATCTCTATTTAGAGAGGCAAGGCTTGATCAGGAATAGTCAGCATGGCTTTGTCAGAGGGAGGTCATGCCTGGTGGAATTTTTCAAGGAGGTGACCAAATGTTAGGATGAGGCTAGGGCAGTTGATGTAGAATCATTAGAATCCCTACCATGCAGATAGAGGCTATTTGGCCAATCAGGTCTGCACTGACTCTCCAAACAGCAGGCTGCCCAGACCCACCCTGTCCCAGTAACCCTGCATTTCCCATGGCTAACCCACCTAACCTACACATCCCTGGACACTATGAGCAATTTAGCATGACCAATCCACCTAGCCTGCACATCTTTGGACTGTGTGGGAGGAAACCCATGCAGACACTGGGAGAATGTGATTTCACCAAGGCTTTTGACAAGGTCCCACATGGGAAACTGGAAAAAGAAGGTAAAAGCTCCTGGGATCCAGGCTAATTTGGCAAGATTGATCCAAAATTGACTTAGTGACAGGTGACAGAGGGTGGTGGTTGAAGGTTGTTTGTGTGACTGAAGCCCAGTGTGCAGTGGTATACCACAGGGATCAGTGCTGGGTCCCTTCATTGTTTTATGAATATCACAATGATTGTAGATGAGAATGTGGGAGGGATGATAATTAAGTTTGCAGATGACGTAAAAATTGGCCAGATAGTTGACAGTGAGGATGAAAGTGTTGGGTTACAGGAGAATATAAATGGATTGGTCAGATGGGCAAATCAATGACCGATGGAATTTCACCCTGAAATGTGTGAGGTGAATCACTTTGGAAGAATGAACAAGACCAGGGAGTACTCATTGAATGGCAAGAGACAAGGCAGCTCAATGGGACAGACAGACGGGATGCTTGCGTTTTATCAGTCATGGCATAGATTATAAGAGCTGGGAGGTTACGTTGGAGTTGAACAGACTTTGGCTAGACCACGGCTGCAGTACTGTGTGCTGGAGACTGGATAAGCTCAGGGTGTTTTCTTTGGAGCAGAGAAAGTTGAGGGGGGACCTGATTGAGGTGTATAAGATTGAGGAGCATGAATAGGGTGGGTGGGAAGCAGCTGTTCCCCTGAGATGAAGGGTCCATAACAAGGGGGCATATTTCAAGTGAAAGGTGGGAGGTTTAGAGGGGACTTGAAGAAAAAATATTTTCACCCAGAGAGTGGTGGGGGTCCGGAATGCACTGCCTGGGAGGGTAGTTAAGGTAAGAAACTTCACAACCATTTAAAAAGTACTTGGGTGAGCACTTGAAGTGGCATAACATTCAAGGCTATGGGCCTCGTGCTGGAGCCTTCCTCATGACACTATTGTAAGTAGTAGTGTAATTTTGGGCCAAAGGGCCTCTTCTGTACTGTATAATTCTCTGACCACCAGAGTTGGCTTCAGTTCCATGCACGAGATGTTTTGGTACATGGTGAGGTATAAGCAGCTATACTCTTATGGCTGCCAAATTAAAAGTTGGCTGATCCTTGGAAAGTTCCAGAAACAAGTATTCCGGGTGTTTGTCATTTGTTTAAATGTTTCTGCTTCTGCTATTCTGACTTTTGGATATTGACAGAACTTCTAAAAGGAAGAGATGAGCAGAAAACAGCTGGATTAAATGGAGTTCTGGTACTGAATGGTTGATTGTCATCTGTAGCTTTTAGCATTTATACACCAACTCAGCTCATTTTGAAAAGAAAGGCCAGTCTTAGATACCCTGAAGTAACAATCTTCCAATTGAGCTTTTCTGCTCTTTAGAAGAGTTAGGATCCTTTTTGTTTACTTCTAATTTTGCCACTAGCAAATATTTGTTTTTGCTGTTTTAATATGCAATGGGGTTTTTCATGTCAGTGGTGGCCCTTGGGATTTTCAAATCATACGGTCATAGAGTTTTACAGCACAGAAACAGACTCTTTGGTCCAACTCGTCCATGCTGACTAGATATCCTAAATTAATCTAGTCCCATTTGGCAGCTGCTCTGGACCAGACCAGACCTCTTTAAAATATTTATTTAAACACTATAGTTAAAATACAAACAAAAGAAAGAGGAATTTAGAATAACTTAACTATTGGAAAACTTCATCAAATAATCAATACAGTACCTCTTACTAATTAACTGTTCCAATCTCGTAACATCTCATAAACCCGCCTCTTGGCAAAAAGGCAAATTCAGACACCAATTCTCACATGCAGTTCTCCAATCCAGGAGGAAGAAACATCAAGGAAAAACAGAGTGTAGCAGCCAAGAGCCATTCACTGAAGCTTCCAACTCTCTCGAGACCCCAAGGAGCTTCTGCTAAAACAAAAAAAACTAGAAAGCCTCGTCTGTGTGAGCTAGCCGCACCCAGGCTGCTTCCATTGTTCCAACTTTTTAAAAAAGCACCCCAAGGCCTTAAAGTTATTTACTTAAGTCGTCTGCAGTATCTAGTGTGCCATCTCTGCCTTACAACCTCTCTTCAAAAAAAAAGAACAAAATAATCTTTTAAGGTGACAGTATTGTCTCACAGTATTTGGCCCATTGCCCTTCTAAACTCTTCCTATTTATCTACCCATCGGATGTCTTTTAATTGTTATAACTGTACCAGCCTCCACCACTTCCTCTGGCAACTCATTCCATGCATGCACCACCCTCTGTGTGGAAAAAGTTGCCTTTTTATATCTTTCCCTCTCATCTTAAACCTATGCCCTCTAGTTTTGGACTCCCCTACCCTGGGGAAAAGACATTGCCTATTCAACCTGTCCATGCCCCTCATGATTTTATAAACTTCAATAAGGTCGCCCCTCAGCCTCCGATGCTCCAGGGAAAATAGCCCCAGCCTATTCACCCTCTCCCTATAGCTCAAACCCTCCAACCCTGGCAACATCTTTGTAAATATTTTCTGCACCCTTTCAAGTTTCACAATATCCTTCCTTTAGCAGGGGGACCAGAATTGAACACAGTATTCCAAAAGTGGCCTTACCAATGTCTTGTACAGCTGCACCATAACATCCCAATTTCTGTACTCAATGCACTGACCAATAAAAGCAAGTGTACCAAATGCCTTCTTCACTGCCCTGTCTACCTGTGACACCACCTTCAAGCAACTATGAGCCTGCACTGTAAGATCCCTTTGTTCAGCCACACTCTGCAGAGCCTTACCATTAAGTGTACAAGTCCTGCCCTGATTTGCCTCTCCAAAATACAATACCTAACACTTATTTAGATTACACTCCACCTGCCCCTCCTCGGCCCATCACCCATCTGATCCAGATCCCATTGTACTCTTAGATAACCTTCTACTACACCAATTTTGGTGTCAGCTGCAAACTTACTAACCATTCCTCCTATATTCACATCCAAATCATTTCACATAAATGAGAAAAAGCAGTGGACCCAGCACCGATCTTTGCAGCATACTGCTGGTCACAGGCGTCCAGTCCAGACCTCCACCATCCTCTGTCTCTTACCTTCAAGCCAATTTTATATTCAAATGGCTAGCTCCCCCTGGATTCCATGTGATTTAACCTTGCTAACCAGTCTACCATGCAGAACCTTGTTGAATGCCTTGTTGAAGTCCATATGGACAACATTTACCGCTCTGCCTTCATCAGTCTTCTTTGTCACTTCTTCAGAAAACTCGATCCAAGTTAGTGAGACACGATTTCCCACGCACAAAGCCATGTTGACTATCCCTAATCGGTGCTGGCCTTTCCAAATACGTGTCAATCTTGACTTCAGAATCCCCTCCAACAACTTGCCCACCGCTGACGTAAGGCTCACCGGTCTATAGTTCCCTGGCTTTTCCTTACTACCTTTCTTAAACATTAGCCAACCACTAGTCTTCTGGCATCTTACCTGTGGCTTGACAGTTTGCAAGATATCATTGTTTATTTCTCCAAGTTTTCTTGCTTTCATATCCTTCTCTACAGTAAATACTGACGCGAAGTACTCGTTTAGTATCTCGCCCATCTCCTGCAGTTCCACACATAAACAACCTTGTTGATCTTTAAATGGCCCTGTTCCCTCCCTAGTTACTCTTTTGCTGTTAATGTATTTGTAGAATCTGTTTGGATTCTCCTGAACCCTAGTCTTTGTTGTCTTTTGTGAACATTTTTCATATTATTGCTGACATGCACTGTTTTATTAATGAGCAGGATATGCCTTTAAGGTACAAATAGAATGAATGCCATTCTAAAAAATGATATATTGGAACACCTGAGAGTACAGCTTGAAGTTGGTTTCTGCATGCATAAAACAGTTGGAAACAGTCCTATAAGAAACCTTCTCAGTATTTTGGGACATTACAAGTGTCACCATCATCATCATCATCTTTAAAAAACAGATTGGTGGAATAGTCTTGTCTTATTCTTTGTCCATTGAAAATCTAATCCTGCACAGGGAAGGAAGATAAACTATAAATTTATTCGAAGCTTGGACTTGAGCAGTTTCCTATCTCTTTCAGGGTGGCAGACCTAACTTTTTTATGGAGGTAACTTGCTAGAATTGGAGGGATGTGCTCCATCAAGAGCATCTGTTGAGGGGCTGGACAACAATGGAATGGTTTAACTTGGAGGGTAAGAGGGAAAGGAAGAAACAATGTTTTGTTTAGAATTTACTATACCTCGCTATAGCAGACTTTATCTGAATCCTTTCAATAATCAAGAAATTCTGCTCATCTGGGTTTTGTGTGACAGATGTATGGTCTCAAATGATGCATGGTGTGCACTTATTTTATGACTAGTGCACTTCCTGTTGCATGTGGCATGTTGATTCAGAGGGGATATGCTGGAAGTGTGTATCTCTTATTACTGTGGGTGCATGGGCAGTTCTGATTGTGTTATGAGACATGAATGCAGCCTAAATTGTGGCACTTCTGGGTATGTCAGCACACGCTACAGGCAGGTGTGCAGCAAAGAGGGGAAAAGAAATTAGGCTTTATTTTGCAAAGAAGCAATAGTGTCAGAATGTGTGCAATATCACACAGCTCTGTGTAGATAATAACCTTTCACAGTTTTTGGAGGAGTTTTTAAATTATTTATGTTAAATTGTCAGTTAAAATTATAGTTGAGCGACTGAGTTCATTGAAAGTGACTTAGTTAAAAATTGCAGGTTTTCAAAAGGGTTGCATTTCTGTGGGATCGATATTTCAAAAATCAAGTTTTTTTCCCCACTTCCATTAATGAGCAATGTCTTTACACTTGACTGTAATAGTTTGATCTAATTTCCATCTCCAAATAAATTGCACACCTGCCATGAAACAGGAAAACATGCGAGAGCCAGTTCACTACATACATATGGAAAATATTTTTATCATTGCTCTGTTCAGAATCTCCAGGTTTTCTTGCAAAGGTGGTGAAGTAATTTGAGTAGTGGTATGCTCTGTTGAGAATTGCCATGATTAATGAACAATGTGCTGATGTATTATTTTCAGCCTTTTGAAGATGTATTGCTCTTTATCTGGAAGTATTGGGGATGAATCCTGGTTGGTTTCATGCAAGTGGTTGGCATAGGAATATGAAAGTCAGTTGTGAGTGTAGAGGAGAGAGAGTAGTGTGTTGGAATGCGGGTGTGTCCTTAAGGAGGGTATGATGCCTGTCCATATTCAAGATCTTCTCTGCCATATTAGGTTCCTTGTTCCAGTCACGTTGCTTAGTTAAAGATGAGGAGTTGGAGCAAGGTGAGACAGCAGTGCCACAGCGAAGAAAACAAAATCGGGGTGATAATCAGCCTTTTTGTATCCAAGCATTTGGTGACCCATCATTTTGAATAGCATTGATTGAAAGCTTTAAGCAAATTACCTACTGAGAGCATAGACTAGTCATGACCAATGCATGACAAATTTCACGTGTTTATACTGTGCCGATTTAACAAAACCACAGGTTAGATTCTATAAAGAGAGCTAATGTACATTCTGTGATGTAAATCAATTTGAGTTTGCTTCAACTCCAATCCCAATCTGTTCAAATCCAAGCCATCTTGAGTGCTTTTTTTCGATAAATAGGTTAGAAAATTTGCCTATCTTAATCAAAAAGATGGACATATTTAGATAGGCAAATTTGTGCCTCAAACCCTAATCTTCCCAGATTAAATTGAATTCTGCAGTGACTGTAGTCACTTGGCTGGAAGATGCTAAAAAGCAGTCTTGAAATGCTTTGCTTGTGTGGAAGCTCTTTACTATACAACTCCTTACTGTGATGTTGCAGCTGTGATGAAGGACTTTGAGGGGAAGTGGAAATATCTTTCTGTTTTTGTTGCAGTTGTCATTTATTCTACTCACAAATGCACGTGAGAGAGATTATATTCCTATGTAGCCATTCATATTATTGATATTTTCTTTCTTTGTCTTTCACCAACTCCCTGTATCCCCCATTTCTGATCTGGTTTATCAGCTGCTTCTTTAAAAGAGACCCTTCAGGAAGGCACTGAAAGGATGGCGCAAGTGAGGTGGGAAGTAATTCAACTCCACTTTCCAGTTACTGGAAAGCCTCTAAGCCTTTATAAGCCACCTGGTCAGATATCATCTGTATTGCTCATATAAATATCACTATATCATTGGTTAGTAGGAGGAATATTTGTTATGAAACTGAAGGAATTGTCTTGCCTCCCAGTTACATTGGTTCCTGTACTTTGATATTAAAATATCCTGATAAATGTTCAAATTCAGATTGCATATTCTAGAATTTTTGATCAAGATCAATATCAATATCAAATCGGCAAAAAAATGCTCTCCCTTTCATCCTTTGCTCAGCCCAGTGGTGAAATATATTGTATTTGCGGACAATTTTTTTAAAAGGCCTTACCTTTGTGTGGCGTTCACACTTATGTATATTTTAGAGTTTATGTTTATTGTATTGATAAAAAGAAATGAGCATTTCAGGTTATTATGCCCATGTGTCAGCAGTTTGATCCAAGGCTGGAAAAGGAAAAACATAGAGAGCATGTGATCAAATGATGTTGCTAGGTTCTACCCTTTTTTCACCCTCTTACTAATTTTCTCCCTACCTCAAAAGTTTTTTGGTTTTTTTTTTGTTTTATTATTCAGTTGTGGGATTAGGTGTTGCTGGTAAACCCATCCCTCATTGCCCTTCAGGACATCTAAGAGGACAGTTAAGAGTTAACCACATTGCTGTGGATTTGGAGTTACATAGACAAGAACATGTAAAAATACAAGGTATCCCACCAAAGGACATCAGTAAACCAGGTGGATTTTTAAGACAATCCAGAAAACTTTTAATTCCAAATTTATGAAATTAACCATATGTAATTAAATTAACCAGCTGTTATAGTGGGATTTGAACTCGAGTCACTGGATCATTAATTTATGCCTCTGGATTACTTATCCAGTAACATGGTCACCGATGCTACTGTACCCCCATGTTGTGGTGCAATTCCTTTTTGCCACCCATAACCTAATCAAAGTAGCCATTTAATTCAAGTCTCTTGATGATGTGTTGTCAGGCACTTAAACAATTGGGTGCCCCTCTCTCCTCCTCATCCTCACCTGCCATCCCCGTCCCAACAGATCCAACATTAATACAGGTACTTCAATCACAGCTTTTGGGAATTCCAATTGAAGTGACAGTTTCCAGGCCAACAAACTAGCTAGATGGGCTGAATGATCTGTCCTTGTTTTCATACTGTTGGCACTTTTACTGGTGCAGTGCATCGGAACACCAGTGCACTGCAATCTGCTGCCTTTTACATTGTCACGTGTTCTTCATGTGTAAGGTGGTACAATGAGCATTAGCAGGCCATAGAGTCACACAGTATGGGAACAGGCCTCTCGGCCCAACTTATCCGTGCCGACCAGGTTTCCTAAACTGAACTAGTCTTATTTGCCTGCATTTGGTTCATATCCCTCTAAACCTTTCCTATCCATGGACCTCTCCAAATGCTTTTTAAAAGTTGTAATTGTACACCTCTCTACCACTTCCTCTGGCAACTCGCTCCTTACATGCACCACCCTCTGTGTGAAAAAGTTGCCCCTCGGGTCCCTTTCAAATCTTTCCCCTCTCACCTTAAACCTATGCCCTGTCTAGTTTTGGACATGACTACCCCAGGGAAAAGACCTTGGCTATTCACCCAGTCCATGCCCCTCATGATTTTATAAACCTTTATAAGGTCACTCCTCAGCCTCTGACATTCCGGGGAAAATGGCCCCAGCCTATTTAGCCTCTCCCTGTATTTCAAGCCCTCCAGTCCTGGTAACAGCCTTTTAAATATTTTTTGCACCCTTTCTAGTTTAATAATATCCTCCCTATAGCGGGATGACCAGAACTGTGTGTGGAGCCTTGAAATAATCATACAGCGCAGAAACAGACCCTTCAGTCCAACCAGCCTATGCTGACCATGTTCCCAAACTAAACTAGTCCCACCTACCTGCTCCTGGCCCATATCCTCCAAGCCTTTCCTGTTCATATATCCATCCAAATGTCTTTTAAACATTGTAATTGTACCCACATCCATGACTTCATCAGGAAGTTCATTCCACACACGAACCATCTCTGTGTAAAAAATTTGCCTCTTTTTATGTCTTTTTGTTTTTAAATCTCTCTCCTCTCACCTTAAAAATGTGTCCCCTAGGCTCATCTTAGGGAAGAGACAGCTACTATCAACTCTATTTATGCCTCTCATTATTTTATAAACTTCTATCAAGTCACCTCTCAACCTCCTATGCTCCAGTGAAAAAAGTCCCAGCCTATCTTTATAACTCAAATCTTCCATACCCGGCAACATCTTGGTAAATCTCTTCTGAACCCTCTTCAGCTTGATGATATTGTTCCTATAACTGGGCGACCAGAACTAGACACAGTATTCCAGAAGAGGCCTCACCAATGTCCTGTACAACCTCAGTATGACTTCCCAACTCCTATAGTCAAAGGTCTGAGCAATGAAGGCAAGCGTGCCAAATGCCTTTTTAACCGCCCTGTCTATATGTGTTGAAAACTTCAAAGAATTATGTACCTGCACCCCTAGGTCCCTCTGTTATCCAACACTACCCAAGGCCCTACCATTAATTGCATAAGCCCTACACCTTTGTTTGTTGTGCCAAAATGCAATGCCTCACATTTATCTAGATTGAACTCCATCTGCCATTTTTCAGCCCATTGACCCATTTGATCAAGATCTCTTTGTAATCTTAGAAAACCTTCTTCACTGCCTACTAGGCCACCAATTTTGTTGTCGTCTGCAAACTTACTAACCATGCCTTCTATATTCTCATCCAAATCATTTATATAAATGACAAACAAAAGAGGATCCGGAACCAATCCCTATGGAACACCACTGGTCACAGGCTTGCAGTCCGAAAAGCAACCCTCCACCATTACTCTCTGTCTCCTGCCGTTAAGCCCAATTATGTATCCAATTGGCAAGCTCACCCTGAATCCCATGTGATCTAACTTGACTAATTAGTCTACCATGCAGAGTCTTGTCAAAGGCTTTACTGAAATCCAAATAAACAACATCTATTGTTCCGCTGTCAGCAACCTTTTTTGGTAACTTCCTCAAAAAACTCTTATCAAGTTTGTGAGATTCGATTTTCCTCAGACAAAACCACACTTACTATCCCTAATCAATTTTTGCCTCTCTAAATGTCCATAAATCCTATCCTTTATAATCACCACCTCCGACAATTTACCCACAACCGAAGTCAGACTCACAGGTCTACAGTTCCCTGGTTTCTCCATACAACCTTTCTTAAACAAAGATACAACATTAGCTACCCTCCAGTCATCAGGCACCTCACCCATAGTTGTAGATGATGCAAATATTTCTGCAAGGGGTCTTGTAATTTCCACCCTTGCTTCCACAATATTCTGGGATATTTTAGATCAGGTCCTGGAGATTTATCCACCTTTTATATTCTCTCAGACCTCATGAACTTCCTCTTCTGTAATGTGAACTGTTTTTAAAGCATCAAAGTTTATTTCTCTGTATTCTCTAGACTCCATTTCTTTCTCCACAGTAAAAATTGACGCAAAATATTCATTTAGTATTTCTCCCATCTCCTGGGGTTCAACACAAAGGTGACATCCTTCTCTTTGAGGCCCAACTCTCTCTCTGTAGTTACCCTCTTGCTTTTACTGTGTTTGTAGAATCTCTTTGGATTATCCTTAACCTTATCTGCCAATGCTATCTCATCCCCTCTTCGCCTTCCTGATTTCTCTCTTTTTTTACAGAACTAAATATTCAAAATTACTTTCTTTCTCCATTTTCATCGAAGGGATATACGTGTTGCTAACCAGGTCCAGCATTTATTGCCCATCCCTAACTGCCCTAAGGCCAATTGAGTAAACCCCTCTGCTATGGGTCCGGAGTTACTGTATGCCCAACTAGGTAAGGATGGCGGATTTCCTTCCCTAAAGGACATTAGTGAACCAGATGTTTCATTAGCCTCCACAGTCATGTCATTATGAGACTCTTGATTCTAGATTTATAGTGAATTCAAATTCCACTATCTGCCATCTACAAAGGTGGGATTCAAACCAGGGTTCTCAGAACATTACCCGAGTCAAGCGATAATACCACTAGTGAATGAAAGAAACGTTTTTGTATCTGTCTGATTACAGCCTGTCATGTGAGGTATCTGCAAATACAGATGCACAATCAGAATCATTTTTCTTGTGCACCAACAGGCTGTGCATGTTTCTGAAATGTGCTGGAGCAAGGTTTACAGGGATATGGGCCAAATGCTTGCAAATGGGACTAGATCAGTTTAGGATATCTGGTCGGAGCCCACGAGTTGGGCCAAAGGGTCAGTTTCCCTGCTGGAAAACTCTAAGTCTCTAATTGTCCACAGTACTCCAAATATGCCCTTACCAATGTCATGTACAGCCCTAACGTGACGTCCTAACATCTGTACTCAACGCTCTGACCAACGAAGATAAGGATGCCAAACACTGCCTTCACCACCCTGTCCACTTTCAAGAAACTGTGCACCTGCACCCCTAGGTGTGTTTATTTGACAACACTCACCAGGGCCCTACCATTAACTGTACAAGTCCTGTCCTAGTTTGTCTTACCAAAATGCAACACCTCACATTTGTTTTGAATTAAACTCCATCTACTATTCCTCATCCTACTCACCTAGTTGATCAAGATCTTGTTGCACTCTGAGATAACCTTCTTCCCTGTCCACTATATCACCAATTTTGGTATCATCCACAAACTTAGTAACCATGCCTCCTTTATTCTCATTCAAATCAATTACATAAGTGACAAACAACAGTGGACCCAGCAACTATCCTTGCAGTGCACCGCTGGTTACAGGCCTCCAGTCTGAACAACAACCCTCCACCACCACCCTCTGTCTCCTACTGTCAAGCCAATTTTGTATCCAGTTTGCTAGCTGGCCCTGGATTCCATGTGATCTAACCTTACTAACCAGTCTACCATGTGGAACTTCGTTGAAGGCTTTGCTGAAGTCCACGTAGACCATGTCTACCACTCTGTCGTCTTCTGTTTTCTTGGCCACCTCTTCAAAAAACTCCAGTTAGTGAGACATGATTTCTCACACACACAGCCCTGTTGACTATCCCTAATCAGTTCTTGCCTTTCCAAATACATGTAAATCCAGGCTTACCAGTCTGTAGTTCCCTGGCTTTTCTTTGCAGCCTTTCTTAAATAATGGCACAATATTAGCTATCCTCCACTCTTCGACAGCCACAGATGAGCTGCCGGATGATGCAGATATCTCCGTAAGGGGCCCTGCAATTTCTTCCCTCGCTTCTCACAATGTTCTGCGAAACACCTGATCAGGTCCTGGGGATCTATCTACCTTTATGCTTTTTAAGACCTCCAGCACCTGCTCTTCTGTGATGTGGACTCTTTTTTTTTCAAGACATCACTATTTATTTCACCAAATTCCTTAGCTTCCATGTCTTTCTCCACAGTAAATACTGATGTGAAATACCTGTTTCGAATCTCTCCCGTTTCCTGTGGTTCCACACATAGACGGCCTCCTTCGTTTTTAATGGGCCCTATTCTCTCCTTAGTTACTCTTCTCTTAATGTACTTGTAGAATCTTTTCAGATTCTCCTTAACCTCATCTGTCAAAGCTACGTCATGTCCCCTTTTAGCCCTCCTAATTTCCATCTTAAGTGTACTCTACTGTCGCCATACTCCCCAAGTGATTCACTTGATCCCAGGTGTCTATACCTGACGTATGCCTCCTTGTTTTTCTTGACCAGAGCCTCAGCATTTTTAGTCAGCCAGTGTTCCTTACTCCTGCCAGCCTTGCCCTTCACACTAACAGGAACATGCTGGCCCTGAAGTCTCATTATCTTGTTTTTGAAAGCTTCCCTCTTGCCAGACGTCCCTTCACCTGCGAACAGCGTTCCCCAATCAACTTTTGAAAGTTCCTGTCTGATACCATCAAAATTGGCTTTGCCCCAGTTTACAACTTTAATATGTGGACCAGGCCTATCCTTTTCTGTAACAATTATGGTCACTGGTCCCAAAGTGCTCCCCGACTAACACCTCAGTCACTTGCCTTATTTCCTGAGAGAAGGCTGAGTTCAACAGTCTTATCTCATTCGCGGCCGTGTTGTTGCCTGCCTTGTCTATTTAACTTGCTCCCTTTAATTTCTGTACCTCCTCTCTTGTCTCGCCACTGTTTCAGAACTCCTGTCTCCACCGCTGCCAGACTAGTTTAAACCCTCTAGTGAATCTCTCCGCCAGGATATTGGTTCCCCTTCAGTTCAGGTGCAACCCATCCCTCTTGTACAGGTTACTTCTGCCCCAGAAGAGATGCCAGTGATCAAAAAATCTGAATCCTTGCCCTCTGCACCAGCTCCTTAGCCACACATTCATCTGCCCTATCCTCCTATTCCTACTCTCACTAGCACGTGGCACCAGGAGTAATGCAGAGATTACTACCCTTGAGGTCCGACCAGTCTTGTCCTCCTCTATGCCAGCATGTTTTCCAGCCTCCTCCGAAAAGATTGCAGATAACTTTGCTGTTTGTAGTGGTTTTATTACTATCCAGCACAGTCCAGACTGAACCTTGGGACTTTTCCCAGTCTGTTTGACCTTCCAATGCAAACATCCAGCAGCATTGAGTATTGCTCACAAATTGGCGCATTTTGATCAGAAAAGAATTGCTTGGGAATACAAGACTCAACAATTGGAGGCTCAAAATATATTGTCTTATTTTAATTCCTTTTCAATTTGGATAGATGTATGATCGTAAGGAAGAAAATAACAAGTGGTGTAGCTTTTTTACTTGGAGCCATTTACTGTGTGGAGAGGTGGTTGCTCATTGCTGCACTGCTAGTATCTCTCCACTTAACAGTACTTTTTAAAATGAGAGTCTGAAAAGAGGATTTTACTGCTGAGTAAATGCCAAAATTTTAGTTATTCAACACATCAAGGTGGTTATTCTGTTCCACTTATGGATATAGTACTAAGGTAGCATTCATGCAGGGCTGAGTGCAGGGAAGATGTGTGAAACCACCCGTTATGGTGGTGCTAGGAAGAGATTCACAAATTTGTGCTTCAGTGACTACGTGGCGTGTAAATCACCAGCCTTCTTCCTGTACTGTTTGCATAGTTGAAAATTGCTGACAAGATAGAATGATAGTGGAGGAAGCTTTCCAAGTTTATTTAGAAAAGTAAATTGAGAAAGTGAACTTTGAACAAGTTTTTTCCAACTAAAGTTCATCAAATCATTAAGTTCAGATTCTAGAGGAGTGGTATTTTTGAGCTAACTACTGACGTTTATACTATTCAGCAACGTGCCTTTCTGCCGTTTGTAGAATTGTGTATGCAGCTTTTCATTGATTATCTCGAAGTCTGTTTCTGCTTTTGTCATTGTCCACTTCTGTAACATTACCAATTCTGTTCCTGACTCAGCCCATCTGGTGAAAGCCTCATCTGGGCATATGTCTCCTCCACACTCGACTATCAGCCTGCCAAATTCCACCCTTCAAATGCTCAAGTTTATCCAAAACTCTGCTGCCTGAATCTTGTCCCACACCAAGTCTTCCTAAGGTCAGAAGTCAGACAACACCAAGTTATAGTCCAACAGGTTTATTTGAAATTGCAAGCTTTCGGAGCATTGTCCCTTCATCAGGTGAAGGGACAACACTTTGAAAGCTTCTGATTTCGAATAAATCTGTTGGAATTTAACCTGGTGTCATCTGACTTCTGACCTTGTCCACCCCAGCCCAACACCGGCACCTCCACGTCAAGTCTTCCTCATGCATCTTCCCGGTATGCAATAATCTATATTGACTCCTGATCCACTAATACCTCCAACTTAAAATTCTCTTCCTCTTGTAACTCTTTAATGCCTTGTAGCTCTGTAACTATCTCATCTGCATACTGACTGACAACCCTGCATTCCTCCAACTCTGGCCCCTTGCGCATCCCTGTTCCCGTTGTCCCATTGTTTGGTAGTTGTGTCGTCTTTCGCCTCTGCTTATGTTCTATGCTACCCTCCTAACCTTCTACCCTTCACCTCGATTTTTTCCAAGATTCTCACAATCCCATCTCTCACTCAGTTTTGAATCACTTGTCTTAAAGTCTCTTTTCTTCGTTCTACAAACCACATTGGGATATTTTTCTACACTAATGCCAAGTTGTCTTTTTACATCATGGAATGAGGGACGGAGCTACAAATCAATTTTTCACCTGGAATATTTTGATATTTGTTGTGGGTTTTTTACAGACCCCCTAATAGTTGCAGAGAAGTGGAGGAGCAGATTGGGAGGCAGATACTGGAAAGGTGCAGAAGTCACCGGGTTGTAGTCATGGGTGACTTCAACTTTCCAAATATTGATTGGAAACTTTTTAGTTGTAATAGTTTAGATGGACCAGATTTTGTCCATTGTGTTCAGGAAGGATTCCTGACACAGTACGAAGATAGACCAACACGAGGAGAGGCCACTTTTTGGATTTGGTGCTTAGCAATGAACCGGGCCAAGTGTTAGACCTGTTGGTAGGAGAGCATTTTGGCGGTAGCGATCATAACTCTGTTACTTTTACAATAGTCATGGAAAAGGATAGGTACATACAGCAGGGTAAGTTTTATAATTGGGGGAAGGGTAATTACAATTCTGTTAGGCAAGAACTGGTTAACATAAAATGGGAACAGATGCTGTCAGGGAAGAGCACTATTGAA
>NC_063372.1:6029959-6035832 GCF_021869965.1 Rhincodon typus
TAGATATTTTTAAGGGTTGTACTTAGAACTGGTTCTTGCAGGCCTTATATTATAAAAGATAGGCATTAAGTTCTCCCAGCATAGAGTGCGAGCAGCAAGAGTGCACAATCGCTGGGATTTGAGCTAAGTGTGGGAGTTCTAGGCAAGTCTAAGTTCGCTAATTGTTAAAGGGGCAAAGACGGCACTCTGTATGCTCCTGTCAGATGTGGGAGATTGGGGAGCAGTTGACTCTCCCTGGCAATTATGTCCGCAGGATATGTGTTTGTCTGCGGCTCCTATCAAACTGTTTGTTTGGATCAGTCGGGGAGACCCTGAGGAGCATACACGGTTTGATAGCTAGTAGCTTCAGAGGTGTTGGAAGACTGGAGGATGGCTAATGTTGTGCCATTATTTAAGAAAGGCCGCAAGGACAAGCCAGGGAACTATGGACCGGTGAACTTGATGTCAACCTTGGGTAAGTTGTCCTAGGTTATTCTGAGAGACCGGATTTACACGCATTTGGAAAGGCAAGGACTTATTAGGGATAGTCAGCATAGCTTTGTGTGGGGCAAATCGTGTCTCACTAACTTGACTGAGTTTTTTGAGGACGTGGCCAAGAGGATAGATGAGGACAGAGCAGTAGGTGTTGTCTATGTAGATTTTAGCAAGGCCTTCAACCAGGTTCCTTGTGGTAGATGGGTTAGTAAGGTTAGATCGCATAGAATCCAGGGCCAGCTAGCCATTTGGATGCAAAATTGGTTTGACGGTAGGGGACAGAGAGTAGTAGTGTGTTGTATTTCAGACTGGAGGCCTGTGACCAATCTGTTCAGCAAGGGTCAGTGCTGGGTCCACTGCTGTCTGTCATTTATATAAACAATTTGGTTGAGAATATAGGAGGCGTAGTTAGTAAGTTTGCAGATGACACCAAAATTGGTGGTATAGTGGACAGTGAAGAGCATTATCTAAGAGTACAACAGGATCTTGATCAGCTGGGCCAGTGGGCTAAGGAGTGTTAGATGGAGTTTAATTTAAATGAATGGTGTTGCGTTTTTGTAAGACAAACCACGGCAGGGCTTACACAGTTAATGGTAGGACTCTGGCGAGTGTTGTTGAAAAGGGAGACCTAGGTGTGCAGGTACATAGTTCCTTGAGAATTGCGTCACAGGTAAACTGGCTCGTGAGGGCAGCATTTGGCATGCTTGCCTTCAGTGGACAGAGAATGGAGTACAGGAGTTGGGATGTCATATTGCAGCTGTACAGGATGTTGGTAAGGGTACTTTTAGAATACTGCATATAGTTCTGTTTGCCCTGCTATGGGAAGGATGTTATTGAACTGGAAAGGGTGCAAAAAAGATTTCCAAGGATTTTACCGAGACTGGAAGGTTTGAGTTATAAGGAGAGGTTGGATAGACTGGAGCTTTCTCCCTGGAGTGTAGGAGGCTAAGACGTGACCTTTATGGAAGCTTATAAAATCATAAGGGGCATAGATAAGGTGAATAGCCAAGGTGGTTTTCCCAGGGTAGGGGAGTCCAAAACTACAAGGCATAGGTTTAAGGTGAGAGGGGAAAGATTTAAAAGGGACCTAAGGGACAGCTTTTTCATACACACGGTGGTGCGTTTATGGACCAAGCTAGAGGAAGTGGTAGAGGCAGGTACAACTACAACATTTAAAAGGCATTTGGACAGGTATATTATTTGAAATAGTTTAGAGGGATATGGGCCAAACGCAGGAAAATAGCACTGGTTTAGTTTGGCAAAGCTGGTCATTGTGGATGAGTTGGAACGAAGGGTCTGTTTCCGTGCTGTTTGACTGAGGCTGTAACTGCTAATGTGACACCTCTATTCAAAAAGGGAGAGGGTGGCAATAAGCAGGAAACTATAGGCTGATTCCCTTACGTCTATTGTTGGAAAAGTATTAGAATCCATTATTCAGGAAGTAACAGCAGAACATATGGGAAATCATAATCTAATCAAGCAGTTGCATGGCTCCATGAAAGGGAAATTGTGTCTGAGTAATTTATTAGAGCTTTTCGAGTAATCTCAACCAGAGTGGATAGAGGGGACACCGTCGATGTGTTATATTTGGACTTAAGAATGCATTTGACAAGGTATCTCACAGTACCTTCGCGGTGTTGGTGGTAGTATTTTGACATGGATAGAGAATTGGCTCATGGACAGGAAAAAACGAGTGGGGATAAGAGGTTCTTTTCCCAGTTGGCTATCTATGACTAGTGGGTTCCACAGGGATCAGTGCCGGAACTGCAGCTGTTTACGAAATATCTTAATGACTTGAAGGAAGTGAATAGACTGCAGCCTGGCACAACAGTAGGTGAAAAGGCAGGTTACAAGAGGGATAGTGAACCAGATGGGTTTTTACAACAATCGCTAATGGTTACACGATTGTCATTTAGACCAGCTTTTTAATCCTAAATTTTTTGATGGAGTTCAAATTTCACCACCTGCCTGTTCCACTGCTAGGAATGGTGCACCATAGTTAAAATTGTGTCCACACTTTGGACAAGGCACTCTCTGGAACTGTACATTGGAAAAAAAATTGAGATAGACTTGTATAGTTGTTGACCAGGAATATGCATCGTCAGCAGTTACTTCCAGGGTTGTTTCTGTGTTCTCATAAATTAGACCTTTTTATGCAGAATTAAGAACTAAAATTTTATTTAGATTGGTTTTTATAGAAATTCTAATAAAGTAAACTTGTTCATAATTGTCACTTCTGCTCAAAATCAACACATGTCCAATGAAGCAAAATTCAGGTAGTGTCAACTTATGAATATGCTCATCTCTGTTCAAGATAGCTTTGTTTCAGCCCCAGATCCTTGCATTGAATTGAAATGGTTGCTGGATTTGATTTATGGTGGAAGCAGGAGGTGATTTTTAAGGCTGTGCAAACAGAAATCTGGTGTTGTATGGATGTAGTAAGTAGACCAAGTTTTTGGGCTGAAGGACCCTTTTGTTAACAATATTTTGACCCTTTCCAGTATTTGTCATGTTCTTGCTTGACCTCAGATGGCAATCCTAACTCTATCTCTTTTCTGAATGTTCAAGTTGTGTTTGGCTGTTTGTTTTAAAAAGTTAATTTCACCATTTACAGGTAAACATAGTGAGGCTCGGGTGAAATTGGTGGTTGCTATTTCAACTTGGCAGGTTGATCCTTATCTTTCTGCAGAAGCTGGTGGTTGATTTAACAAAAATAGTTTTTGAAAAATTACTTGAGCAGAACAAAGAATTAATTAAACTCCAAGGTTTTTGAGTAGATTTGTCGCTCAGGTTGTGGATGCTGTGGTTGGCTGGTTGGCTCGCCGAGCTGGTTCATTGTTCCACAGATGTTTCATTACCCTGTGTTGATGTGGGTTTGTGTGCTACTCTGATGCCCAGTGGTCATAGGAGTCTTGTGGTCAGTTCAGATATGTTCTTGATGTATAGTAGTGTGATGAGTGTGTTAGGGGGCACAGTACCTTCCTGGTGTCGTCCATGTAATAGGCATTGTCTGTAACAACCTGAACTACGCCAAAAAGAAGAAGAGTACCTCCTCCAAATATTCAAGGACAACGGATACCCGAAAAACTCGGTCAGACGATGCCTGGGCATCAGAGTAGCACACAAACCCACATCAACCCTACGCCAACTGCTAATCTGAACCAAAGACTCATTACCCACTGTGGACAGAACCAATGTTATATACGAGATTCCTTACAAAGACTGCGGCAAACACTACGTTGGACAGACAGGAAGAAAATTAGCCGCACGAGTATACGAACACTAACTAGCAACAAAAAGACACAACCAATATTCACTCATCTTCATCCACATGGATAAGGAAAACCCTTCAGTTTGATTGGAACAACACCAGGATTCTAGGATAGGCCAAGCAGAGTCAAGCATGGGAATTCCTAGAGGCCTGGTTCTCCACTAAGAAAGCCATCGACAAACACATAAAGCTGGATCCTATATATACTCCACTGCAAAGGAAAACTGGAAGTGAGGTAATCCAGCTGAACGGACACCAGAGTTTAAATAATGGGTGGAAAACACAACAGCGCTTCATCGGAGGCTGCACTGATGATGCTACCCAGCAGAGTAATGAAATGTCGCGGAACAACGGACCAGCTCGGCGAGCGAACCAACCACAACTAACTAAACTAAACTATACCTTTTTGTTTAAAATGAAAGCTATTGTGCCATGGTATCAAGGATATTTAAAAATAAAACATTTTGCAGAATTAAGTTCAGCCACTGCATTGTAGTTGTTGATCTTGTGGAGTGGCAGTTGGTGGCAATTTTGGGATATGTGATAAAGGCAGCTAATTTATGATGAATGTAATCGCATTCTCTCTTTCTACTGTCCCAAGTTGTATTAAGTTTACTTACAAAACTGTAACATGTTTCAGTGTGCCATCTTACTTTCCAGGTTCACTGGATTGCCAATTGAGTACAAACAAATTGTAATGAGCATTAGGTGAAATTTGATTAATGCTACATGTATAGATCAGTATTTCTGTGTGGAACTGTGCAGAATGACAGATCTGCTTCCATCCAGCATATCAATGGAATCTAAATAAGAGGAAAAACCTTTTGCAAGCAGCTATTAATGAATGAAAGATTAGCCATCTAATGTGCTACAGTGGAATTAGCCAATGCATTTACTCTACATCAAGTGAATTGAGCATTAAGATCCTAAATTATGTGAAGTCTTGATCAGTATTCTGCATCTGAGTCTTCATGCATCAAATATTCTAACTGTAAAATGAGAGTGGTTGAGAAGTATTTGGTAAATGGATCAGCTATTGTCTGAAATTAACTGACTTTTGCAAGGATGGCATTGACCCTAACTACCAAGGACTGCTATTTAATCTTTAAAATGTATTTCAGTTGTACCTTATTTTATGTAACACTCTAACATATTGAATCTTCAGGATCTGAACTTAATTTGAACTATTTCTGAAAATTCATGCTGTTGGTTCTTGTTGCATATAGCTGTGAGAATACAAGTCATGTCCACCCTTGTGATGTTTTTTAAAGTCTCTTCCACAATCCAAAATTTAAAAAAAAGTAAACGCGTTCCTAACAAATTATTAACTTTTTTAAAAAAATTAAAAAACACTCCTTTCTTTTCGTACAGGGAGTGGTGACTCTTCAATGGACAAGGAGTTCTCTGGGGCGATGGTGGGCCCCACGGTGAGCACGCCCAACAGTCAGCACTCTTCACCCAGCCGTTCTTTGAGTGGTACGTCTTTTTCTTTTTAAAAATGCATTGGTTTGATTCTTAACATGTTTTTTCAGGCCAATTACCTGAATGCAAGCCAGAATTGATTTATTGAAAATTAATAGAGAAGTTGGTTCTAGTTTAGTTTTTCTGAGCATGAAAAATTTCCTGCAGTATCAATCTGGTCATCAACTTGTATATCTTGCAAATGTTGAAGAAAATTCTGTATTGAAATGTTGAATTCAAATAGGCAGTAGGATTTCAACAGTTCGTGTATTCCTTGGCATTTCAATAATTGTGCCAAAATCTGCAATTCTGGATAGACATTTAGTGTTGTCTTCAAGTTTTATGGATCAGTTTTAAGATTTGTTTTGAGGTGGATATACTAATCTGTTGAATGAGCCTTTAAGATTTGATGTTTAAAGTGTTCTGAAGCAAGACATGAAAACTTAGCTTGGTTGATTTCTTTCACAGAAAGATTGTGTGTAAGTCATTTGAAAATACGGAGGCATGGGATT
Organism: Rhincodon typus; assembly: GCF_021869965.1. Lineage (NCBI taxonomy): Eukaryota > Metazoa > Chordata > Chondrichthyes > Orectolobiformes > Rhincodontidae > Rhincodon > Rhincodon typus. Next base: position 6,035,678 of record NC_063372.1, read on the forward strand.
GAGGGTGATTTAGTGGTTTGGATCAGAAATTGGCTGGCTGTAAGAAGACAGAGGGTGGTGGTTGATGGGAAATGTTCATCCTGGAGTTCAGTTACTGTGGTGTACCTCAAGGATCTGTTTTGGGGCCACTGCTGTTTGTCATTTTTATAAATGAC
>NC_063372.1:6035932-6051726 GCF_021869965.1 Rhincodon typus
ATTGCAAGTGTGCCCATAATTTAGCTAACTTGGGCAACTGATTACCTTTTCATGTTAAATTTTGTTGCAATAGCTTTAGTTACTTTGGCTTAGTTGGAAGTTAAGTCCACAAAAACAAAAAAAATTTAATTCCTCTTTTCCACCCTCCTGTCTTTTTTCCATTTTTGTTCTCCTCTTTGGCTGTCTCGTTTGAGGAAAAGCTGCAAAGCTGTAAAATATTATTAGTGGCGTAACTTAGAATCATAGAGTCCCTACAGTGTGGAAACAGGCCATTCAGCCCAACAAGTCCACACCACCCTTTCCACCTAACTTACACCATCCCCGAACACTATGAGCAATTTAGCATGGCCAATCCACCCTGCACATCTTTGGACTGTGGGAGGAAACTGGAGCACCCGGCAGAAACCCACACAAACACAGGGAGAACGTGCAAACTCCACATAGACAGTCGCCCGAGGGTGGAATCGAACCCATGTCCCTGGCGCTGTGAGGCAGCAGTGCTAACCACTGAGCCACGGTGCTGCCCCAATTTATGAGGAAAGAAATGAGAAACTTAGGCTTTTCAGCCTTGATGGGCTATTCTCAACAGATGATCTTATAGATATGAGTTAATAAATAATGTGAAAATATGAAAGTGTCAACTAAATTAAAATGACAAGGGATCACCGGTTCAAGCTAGTACAAGGTGAGTTTAGGACTGAGATTAGGATGTTCTTCATGGTGATCAATATGTAGTTGGAATCCCAGATAAAGATTCAGAGAGAAAAGTCACAGAATCATTTAAGATCCAATTGGATGGGAGTCATTTGGCCATTCTGGATAGTTGGGCTGAAAGTTCTTCTTCACCAGTAAATTACCTTAGTTTAAAACTAACTTTGGAGTTTTTCAGTGCTTAGCTCAGGAACTGTGGGTAGGCATAGTGTTTTGCCAGGTCAGAATTTTGACCAGGCATTCAGTACAGCAAATTTATGTACTAATTTATTGAATGCTGCTTTGGTCTGTATGCTAAAAAAGTGAAAATATGCACTGCACTGTGTAAACTTTCCAATAAGCTGGTATTGTATAAAACTAAGATTAGTTTCTTTTGATCAGATAGTCCAAATATATGGAATATTTTGTAATGTTAAACTTTTATGATTAAGTATAAGAAGCACAGAAACCCAAATTGATATTTTCATGTTGAGTTTCTGTAATATTTTCCAATTTAGTAATGTCTAACAAAAGAAATGTCCAGCTTAGCATGAATGGGCCTGTGTTTTCAAATGTGGTACACAGAAGGGGCAATGTTTGAAGTTCAAAAATATATTGTACAGTGTGTTCTGTGCTCCATCTTTAGAACCTCCCAACAGCAGAAGGGAAATAGGCAGCTGACTTGATCTAGGATTTTCTTGGAATACTTTCCATCTTGGAAAATGTCACTAAAGCTGTGGAACATGTCATTTAGTTGCCTTTTAGCCCTCAAAATGGTGTGTGCACAGTGGAAGGAATGAGACTTAAAATGGACATGGTCTTGACCAGTGACTGCAGTACTCCTTTGTCCACTCCTTAGTTCGCGCCACACTCCCCAAAAACCACTCCAACCTGCCCGGTAACTTCCCCTGTAACCATAAAAGATGCAACACCTGCCCACACACCACCTCCCTCAACTCCATTCAGGGCCCTAAACAGTCCTTCCAGGTGAGACAGAGCTTCACCTGCATCTCCTCCAACCTAGTCTATTGTATCTGGTGCTCCCGATGTGGTCTTCCCTACGTCAGTGAGACCAAACGTAGACTAGGTGACCATTGCGCCAAGCATCTTCACCTGACCCACAACGATGAACCTAACAACCCGGTCACCTCCCATTTCAACTGCAACCCCACCCTCTGACATGTCCGCCCTTGGCCTCCTCCGGTGTCACAGTGACTCAATACAAATTTGAAGAACAACATCTTATCTTCCGCCTGGGCACCCTACAGCCCAGAGGACTCAACATTGAGGTCTCCAATTTCAAATAACCTTCCCACCCATCCCCTGGCTCCCTTTCCAGCCCCACCTCCTCCCTTCCATTCCACCTTCTGACCCTCCCTTCCAGCCACCAACCGGAATCATCACTCCCATCGACGAAACCAGGTCGTACCTACTACCAGTGTCCACCTATCACCACCGTTTCACTACCACCCTGCAACTCCCCCTAGCCCCCACATCCAGTTCTGAAGAAGGGTAATACCCAAAATGTGACTTCTCCTTTCCTCCAGATGCTGTCTGGCTTCTTCCAACCCGCTGTTTGACTGCAGTACTGGGTCTGTACACAGCTGGACATAGCACAAAACCACACAAAACAGAAGGTTCCAGATTAGACAGTCAGTCTGTGCCACGTGGTGAAATTGTCAGTAGGTTTGCAAACCTCTGTGCTGCTGGGCCAAGGAGGGGGATAAAACCACCCATGATTCCTGCTCCAAGCACTCCTAGATGGTGACTGAGCTCAGCTGTGGGGTTCATTTTGTCTCATCCCCTTAATACTTTCCTTCATCCTCCCCGGAATCCCTTTTTTTTGAGAAAAAAGATCCAATTAATTTCACATTTACCGTCCAAGCTCTCACACAAATAGCCACTTGAACAAGGCATAGCCAATGACTGTAAAACCACATCCCAGGAAATGCTGGCATCTTCACAAGACAAGCAAATTGAAAAGAAGCAAAAAGAGAGAAATAAATGAAGAGGGAAAATATGACCTGCATTTTAAATGGCAATTTTTTTTTTTTGCTCATTATCTTTGAGAGTTCCAGTTGGTTCTCAGTAGGCATTTACTGCAGTACCAGAGTGGTCTGCTACCATGGCAAATGCACACGTTGCCATGACAGTTTTTGAATTGGACATTTTAATGCGCAAAGTATAAAGTCTTTTTTCATTCAGACTGATTTTGCATTCATAGAACTGAAAGGCCAAGGATTGTGGGAATTGTACTGCAGAAATGGTTTGTTGATTTTTCAGTTGGTATCCTGCTTAACTCGGTCTCTGGTACAATGACAAAATTGCATGGCTACATTTCATCCACAATAATATCATTTTAATTTCGGGGTTGAATCTGCTACAGTGTCTTCTTTTCATTTAAACTGAATGCATATGTGAATTTAGTCCCTGAATTTTAAATTGAAAAGCTCTCCTAGACAGCTAGAAAGATGTGTAAATTCCGAGAGCTTGCATTTTTATTTCTCTGTTAGAAATTTAGTATTGTTATGCATGTAATTTCATTGACGCCCTCACTGCTTGAGTGCTTGGCAGTGAACTTTCAAGTTTGAGGGAAAGATAAATTTCTAGTAGTAGGTAATATTTTTACTTGAAAACCGCTTCTAGCTTAGCTTCAAATCATTTTCTTTTGTTAACTGATTGAATTCAAAGAAGCTTTTTTATTATCAAATGTTGTAGGAGATTAGAATAAGGCTATTAATTGTACTACTTGGTTACTCTTGAGAATGAATCTCATAGGAGCTTCTGGACTGACATCCAAATGTTATAAAGTCCTCAACAAGTGTCTGTGGCAGCTAGTGGGACAATAAAGGGAATGGGGTTTTTCTGCAAGCCCATGTTTTTCCATGACTAGGTAGGAGTGGCCATGATAGCTACTGTGGAGAAGGCAGTACTCCAAACTGGCCAGTTTCCTGGCTGAAAGATAAATGTTGATGATAAATGGCAACTCTGGGAAACAGAGTTCTTCTAAACAACTTGACCTATAATGGTGTATTTCCAAACCTTTGGATTATTGCTAATGGATTATGTCTCAAATTTCTCTTGGAGGTGAAGTGTTGCTGTTCCTTCCAGGAACTGGCTTTTTAGCAGAGTCCAGATTGCAGGAGTGAAAGTCTCCTGTGTCCCCTTGTGTGTCAGGAATTTTGAGCAGTATTAACTATTTCTTAGGAGGGAGAAGTCCAGAGTACAAAACTATTCCAAACATTTTTTTTAACAGCGTTGATTTTGTGGATAATTTACCCTGCTGCTTATTTGGGGAAGCATACACTGAGTGTAAATTTGCACATTTCTGTACTATAAATGTCATGAGTACTGCACTAAAAATGTAGAAATTAAATCAAATACTTAGATTGCTGGAAGGTAGCATGCATCTTGTGTAAGTTTTCTCTTCCTTTTATTCACAAAGGAGAGAGTTCACTGGTAAGCTATTGGGAAGATGATGACATGGGAAGAATAACATGCCTGTTTAGGGAGGGTTTTTTCAAAGTGGCTTTATTTAACTGTAGTCCATTTTCTGTCCATTTACTTATCCTGAGTCTTCTCTAAATCATAGCGATTGCTCCCTTGTTTCTGTTATTGTAGCTGTACTGCAGTTTGTCTGCTACTCCAGGTTGTCGTTATCCTATAATTTACCCTTGACTGTTCTTCAAGAGCCCAATTCTCTCCATTATGAAATGTATTCTTTGAGTGGATCTTTTGCATATTTTATCCTAATTATTGCTTCATTTCAGGGAGTGGCTTTCTACAACTGCTGTTATATCAAATGCTGTTAATAAATGACTTGAATGAACAAAATGACTTTAGTGGTGTGAGTGTGTGTGTGTCTATGTCTATGTCTGTGTGTGTGTGTGTGTTTTCGATGTATTTGTAATTTTATTCATACATCTATGTACATTGTGTGCTCATAAGCTGAAGGACAACAGTACTGTAGAATTGGATAGTCCCCCCAAAACGAAACTATGTAAGTGACCTCCCAAATGAGATTTGACATGGGTCATCTAAAAATATTGAGTCATCTCTTGCTTCAGCCTTACGAATGTTAAGCTAAGGATGCTCCGTGAGGGTTCATAAAATTTAGTTGCTGCACACCAATTGCCACCTGGCCTGTCTTGAACAACGCCTCATACCTGGTGTCTAGCCCTGTCGTCTTATGGCTCCATCTGACATTTCTGATGTTCATTTGCAGCCAACTCCATCAAGGTTGAGATGTACAGCGATCAAGAGGCAGGGAGGCTTCTGACACAGGAGGATGGCGCTAGTGATAAAGATGAAGCAGTCATTGTGGATGTGTCTTTTTCGGACCCGCTAGGATTCTTTGAGGGCACGGGGCAGGGACCTCATTCTCCTGGAGGGATTCGCCTTCCTAATGGAAAACTGAAGTGTGATCTATGCGGAATGGTCTGCATCGGACCGAATGTTCTTATGGTACATAAGAGGAGTCATACTGGTAAGTATGCTTGCACAAGTAAGGCAATGGAGTGGCATGTAGTGGGGCTTAAAGTCTGTTTGTGGTGGCAGTTGTTGAAACTCATTTGTGATTTATTTGCCATGACGTTTAGCCAGTTATTTCTGTTCCTGGGATCCTGTGAGTGTAGAAGCAGGCTAATGGAACTGTAGTGTCCCCACCACTCTGAGGAGTGTAGAATTCAGCTTGGATATATTTTAGGAGGCCTTCAGAGACTGTTCTTGGAGGTTTTTCTGAAACCGTTCTTGGAACTTTTTGTTTGTTCTTTTACACTTCCATTTTCTCTTTTCTTCTCTCGACCTACCACAGCAGCATAGCTGCAAAAGCATAATACTATTATATAAAACCATGCTAAGCTGGCACTGTATTTGCTAAAACCTAGTGAACATTTTGGGTGGAGAATGAAAGTATTGCATTGATGTATCAAACCTATACAATATCAGACCTGTGTGTACCAGACACACAATCCTTTTCCCAGTATTGATGTCTCTCAGCATGAGCACAAAATTTACTTGTAAAAGTTGCGTTTGTTTGTTTATGACCAGAATGCTGTGTTTGCAGAATGTATGTTTACTGACATTTGATTTTGATTCGCAATTTTTGACCTGCGTCGCGGCAAAAAAGCCGAGAGGGCCTTTCGCTGCTTGAGTTCCAATTTTTTTTTACCTCTTCTTTTGGTCTTCTCACTTGCTAATTTTTCCTCTCGCCGTATCTGATTGCAACCTTGACTGGTTTTGTAATCATATGTTTATAGATCTGGGCATCTGTTGTGATGATCAAAAAGTATTCCATGTTTTAACAAAGATCTGTAGCTCGGGTTGCGGTTGGAGTTGTTGGTTGGTTTGCTGAGCTGACTGGTTTTCATGCAAACAAGACTGTCCACCGTGACAGACCAGACCATATAAATTCAGAGCGGGATAGAACAACGGCGCTTCAACAGAGGCTACACAGCACTGACAATGTCACCTGGAAGGGAGACAAAACGTTTGCGTGAAAACCAGTCAGCTCAGTGAACCAACCAACAACTTCAATCAAATAGTAATTGATGCTTTTTAATCTGCCTTCTGTTGTCTTTAGTATATTTTATAAACTGCTTAGGCCATGCTGTAACAGTTAACTAAGTGAGTGTTGGTCCTATAGAAAGTGAGTCTGGGGCATTAACGGAATATAAGGAGATGACAGAGGAATTAAAGAGGTATTTTGCATCAGCTTTCACTATAGAGGATACAAGTAACATCCCAGACATAGCTGTAAATTAGGAAATGGGAGAGAGGAACTGGAAATAACAATCACCAAGGAAGTGATGCTGAGTAAATTGTTGGAGCTGTGTGATGACAATTCCCTGGGTCCTGATGGATTTCATCCTAAGGTCTCAAAAGAAGTGCTTAGTGACATTGTTGATGCATTGGTTTTAATTTTCCAAAACTCCCTAGATTTGAGGAAGGTTCCACTAGTTGGAAAATAGTGACTGTAACTCCGTTGCTCAAAAAATCAAGGAGAGAGAAAACAAACTACAAGCCAGTTAGTTTTAGTATCGGTTATTGGGGAAAATGTTAGAAGCTATCATTAAAGACCTTGTAGCAGGGCATTTAGCAAAATTCAAGGTAATCAGAGAGGGTCAACATGGTTTTGTGAAAGGAAAACGATGTTTAATCAATTTATTGGAATTCTTGAAGTAACGTGTTGTGGATAAAGGGGAACTGAACTGATGGATGTACTGTCCTTGGATTTTCAGAAGGCATTTGATAAATTACCACGACACAGATTATTGCGGAAAATAAAAGCTCATGGTATATGGGGGCGTGACACGTTGGCATGGTTGGAAGATCAACTAGCTAACAGAAAACAGTACACATAAGGGTTTCTTTTTATTTAACAAGTGGTGTGTCAAAGGGATCAGATCTGAGGCAATTTACAGAAGTGACTTGGATGAAGGGATGAAAAGGCATGGTTGTTAAATTTGCTGATGACACAATGATAGGTAGGCAGGTAAGTTGTGAAGACGTCATGAGGCTACAAAGGGATATAGATTGGTCAAGTGAGCAAGCAAAGATCTGCCAAATGAAGAATAATGTCAGAAATGTGAAATTATCCATTTTGGCAGGAAGAATAAAAAAGCATGTCTAAATGGGAGTTTGCAGAGGGATCTGGATGTTCTCATTCATGAATATCAAAAGGTTAATGTACAGGTATAGCAAGTGATTACAGAAGCTAGTCATGGAATTGTTCTGGTGCAGAAGAAGCCCATTTGGCCCATTATGTCTGTACCAGCTCTCCAAATGAGCATTGTAAGTTAATGCTGTTCTCCCGGCCTTTCCCCATAACCTTGCGTATTACTTCTTCTTTTTGTACAAACATCTAGTGTCATATTAAATCCTTCAATTAAACCCACCTCCACGCCACTACCGGACAGTACATGCCAGACCGGAACCACTCGCTGTATGAAAGCGTTTTTGCTCACTTTGCATTTGCTTCTTTTACAAATTGCTTTCAATCTGTGACCTATTGTTTTTGATTCTTTTATGAGTAGGAATAATTTCTACCTGTCTATTCTGTCCAGAACACTCATGATTTTGAAAACTTTATTAAAATCTCCACATAGCTGCCTTCTCTCCAAGGAAAACAGACCTAACTTCGCCAATCTATCTTGAACTGAGGTATCTCAACTCTGGAACCATTCTCATAAATCACTTCTGCCCACTCCCTCCAAAGCATTCACACCCTTCTTAACAGTGACACCCAGAACTCTACTATGTACTTGAGCTGGGGTCTGACTAGTGCCTTCACACAAATTCTGCATAACAGTACTCTATGCCCCTGTTAATAATTGTGGAATGTTATCGTTTATTGCAAGAGGAACTGAATGCAAAAGTAGGGTAGCTATGTTTTGGTTCCACAGAGCATTGGTGAGACCACATCTGGAGTTCTGTGTACAGTATTGGTCTGTTTATTTAAGGATAAATTTAGTTTATAAATATGTTGGAAGCAGTTCAGAGAAGGTTTACTAAACTAGCATCTGAAATGGGGGGCAAGCTACCTTAAGAAAGATTGGACAGACTAGGTGGAGTTTAGAAAACTAAAGAGTGACTAAAGATACAAAATCCTGACAGGTCTTGACAGGGTGCAAGTGGAAAGCGTTTCCTTTTGTAGGAGAATCTAGAATTCGGGGTCATTGTTTCAAAATAAAGTGTTGCTAATTTAAGAGAGAAATGAGAATTTCTGAGTCATGAGCCTTTAGAACTGTCTTCCTCAAAAGGTAGGACCCTGGAGTAAACGGATCAGCCAGGATCTCATTGAATGCTAGAGCAGACTTGAGGGGCTGTCATATATTTTTTCCAGTTTAAGCAGGACAATCTGATCAGTGTGTCATTAAACTGAATATACAGTTAATCATCTTGGTAATAGACAAGACTTAGTCATCCTTTCAAAGCGATTTTAAAAATGGTGATTCATATGATAATCGATTTTGGTGATAAATTATCTGAAGGTTGAAACTGGTTGTGTCTTGGACATTTTTTGGTTCAGTGTCCACTTGACTCAGTGACTTATGCAGAATTCTTGCCTCAAAGTTCTGGATTTAAATTCCCTCCAGCACTTAAATGTGAATTCTAGGCTCCAGCACTTGAGAGACAGGCTGCATTGTCAGAGATGCCATTTGGATGAGGCATTAAACCAAGGCTCCGTCTGCGTCTTCCATTCGTGCAGGTGGATGCTGAATCCATTATTCAAAGAAAAACAGGGAATTTATCAAGCATTCTGGCTAACTTTTGCTGTTTAACACCTTTAAAACTATGAAATGGTCATTCGTCTCCTGCATTATGGCACAATGCTTTGTCAAATGGTTGTGTCCATTGTACTGCAAAGCAAGTCATTGTCTGTGAAACGTTTTGGAATGCCAGGAGAAGCATGATAAAGCATTATTTGAATACCAATTATTGTTTGTGTTTACTCTTGCCAAAATGTCAGTTTCATTGCTAATGTCATGTGCATCACCTGGAATTTCAGAAATTAGAAAATCTTGTGTTTTCCTGCACTCTCATCTTGTATTTTAACAAATACAAAGATGTTATGTTGAAAGGCTAATATGTCTTTAGATACATTTTTTTTTTCTTGCTCTTTGACCTTTCTGTATAATCTTTCCTCTTCAGGTGAACGCCCCTTCCATTGTAACCAGTGTGGCGCCTCATTCACACAGAAAGGAAATCTCCTGCGGCACATCAAATTACACTCTGGGGAGAAGCCTTTTAAATGTCCATTCTGCAATTATGCCTGCCGGAGAAGGGATGCACTCAGCGGACATCTCCGAACGCATGCAGGTTCGTGGGTGGAATTTTGTAAGAAACATGGAGAGAAAAGTGAACTTCTTACACAAAAATAATTTTAACCTTCCCTTGCACAACAGCTGTTTTAAAGTTCCAAGAAGAAATTCGGTAAATAGAACAATGGAATTGGATTTAAGGGAGGAGTAAGGTGCACAAAATCAGCTTTCTCTCGATTTCCATTCTGTGAGCAAAGCAAATGTTTTGAATCAATTTAACCAGAGCATATATCAGATTTATTTAAGAATTAAAGAAAAACTGTTAATTGTAATGTGCAACTTATTCTGCTCTTGAATGTTTCATGTTCTATATTGCTTCTGTTGGTATACTTACTGCTTGTTTCCTGCTTATCCAAAAAGATGAGGAAGATGCCAATTTTGATTCCTAGACTTTGATTTTAAAGTTGATCCTCTATCAGTATATTTCCAATTCACCTCTGCTTCCACAAATTAGGGGTGGGGGTGGGGTGCAGCAAGTACATGTTTAACTGATGGGGGAATATCCTGGTTAGTTCCTATATTGGGATATGATTCAATTACCTCTTGTGTTTGCAGAAGAAAAGGCAAGATAGACTGGAATGTAATGGTCAGCAGTGCCCACCAGCACCACCCTCCACCCAGCCACGCCTGCCGACTTCGCCCCTGCTACTACCACAAACCAAGTCTTAAATCCATAAATGCTGAATTCAAGTCTTTGAAAATAACGCTGAGTCTCAAGCAAAACTATAATGAGATGTTTTTCATCGTGTAGGGTCGTAAATACATGGAATAGGCTTGCTGAACAAAGTTAGTAGTATGTTGATGTACTCCTTGTGAAAAAGTTTTATTAAATATCTAGTTAAGAATCAGTCTGATGGTTTATAAGGTTAAGAACAGATATCTGCGTTTATTTTTGTTAAAGCAGGATAATTACACGATGGAATATGAAGGTTCTTGAGCTGTCAGTTTTATGGAAATATCCTTGTGGAACATAACTTTCTAGAATTGAGCGGTGCACATAGTAATGTTGGTTTGATATCTGGATTCTTGCAAGAATACCTTGATTCAGGAGAATATTGTGTCATGTTGCACAGTCTTATCTGTGATTTCTCATTCACCAAGGAATTGCCAAAATTATGTGAAATCAATAAGAATACAAGTTAATGTATGGTCTGTTGAAAGAACAATTTGAAGGCTAAGTCGTTTCTTTTCTCCAAAGTGTAGACACATAATAACTAAACTGCATGTAACGTTTTTAAGCAAGAGATCTACAGGAGGAACATTTTCCAGTTGAAATATTTTTTGTAAGGTTCCGTGACATAAATGTGCCCTTGGGCACTAATTGAAACGATTTGTGCTTTGCAGTTCTCAAATAGAGATCGTTATGGTATTTTCATTCTTGCCAATAGAGCAGGTTCCACAATTTCTGTTGAACTAGCTGCCAAGAGAGAGGGAAAAAAGTCTCCTGTTCTTTTTTAGAAGTCTGACTTTTCAGAACACAGCCATGCTGGCTAGCGCTTCACGAAATAAAACCAGCTGGATTACAAATGATACATGCTTTTTTTATTTTAAAATTACGTTGGACAAAAGTGTGGTTAGCTTTAAATGTAAGAGTAGTCATGATCTTAAAAGTAAGAAGTCTGTAAATAATAAGTTGTAGATGTGGAGGATAATGGAAAGTTCATATTTTTATTTTGGTTAAACATGTCCATGGTGAAATAAAAGTTCTTCAAATGAAGCAGTGTGTAACTTCTTCCACTTCAGAGATTGGAAAGTCCCCCACTTATTCAGGGCATCCTAAATCACTTCACTGTAAATGAAGCACTTGAGGTTTGAATATACAGTGCTTCTGCGGATGATGTAGAATTTTGCAAGCAGTTTATTAAATGTTACTTTTCTATGTTTCTCTTTATTAAATTATTGGTCAACTGAAAAAATAATTGTGAGATTCAATTGCTCAGTTTAGCAGAGTCTTTCTGCAACCCACTTGAGTCCCGAAAATATTACGACTCCTTTCACAGTTGTGTTACTCCACCTGACGCAAAATTGTGTTGAGGGAAATGATTTGTGAATATTTAGAATATATTAAGGGAAAGGAGGTTTATTCTGGAATTTAACTTGAAGCAGAAAATGTTGGGGCGAGAAAAATCAGTTAAGGCAGCATCTGTGGAGAGAGGAGCAGAGGTAATATTTAAAATCATGGTCCCCTCTTGAAAACACCAACCTGAAACGTTGACTCTGTTTCCCTCTCCACAGGTACTTCTGAATAAAAGTGACATTTTCAGCAAAAAGGTTTTGTGTTCTGCTGTTTAGAATACAAAATTGAAAAAGTCTCAGCTGTCTAAAGGTGTTTTGATACAATAACACTTCTACCTCTGTCCAGATAGCTGTGTAGAATAGTACTTTCACACGGCATCGTATTGTTTTTCTGGAGATTTAATTTGTGCATTTTATTTAACTCTTGAGCTGTGTCTGTTTATTACAAAATAATATTAGATCATTGTTGCTAGTAATATTTGGTTGATTTGCATATGTGTCTGTCCATCTGCCTATCTGTCTCTTCCCACCCACCCCCCTGCCCTCAAATCCCGGTCCCATATATTGGAGTGGAGATACATGACTGTCTAGTATGGAAAATGTCGTTTCAAGTGCAATATTCCTTTACAAATATATTTTGATTGCAAGAAATGTGGAAACCTATAACATCTGGATTTCCAAAAAATGTCACACTGGAGTTTAATATGCAAGCTTAGCGTTGTGAGTAATATATTAGCCAGGATGGAGGATTGGTTAATGGTCACGAAGTGAAGGCTGTAGATAAATATAGAACTAAATTGGAGAGTGATGGGGATCAGTGTTAGGGCTTCAGCTACATAGAACCTATGTTAATGACTTGGACAAAGGGACTGAGGGTAATGTATCTAGGTTTGCTGATTTTTCTTAAAAAGTTACATGGGAATGTAAACTGTGAGGAGGGCGTAGGCAGCAAGGAGCTGTCGACAGGTTAAGGAGTGTGCAGCAAAATGGCAAATGGAGTATATTGGTGGGGAAAGTGTGAAGCTGATCGTTTTCGTGGTAAGAACAGAAAGCAGAATATTTTTAAGGCGTGAAACTGTTATTCAGTTATTCATATATACTCCTCAGAGAGACTTGTGTACTTGTATAAGGAACACAATTAGCATGCAGGTGCAGCAAGCAGTGAGGAAGGCAAATGGCAAGTTAGAATAAGAAAGCCATAAGACCATAAGACATAGGAGCAGAAATTAGGCCGGTCGGCCCATAATGTCTGCTCTGACATTCATTCTCCTGCTTTCTCCCTGTAACCCTTGATCCCTTGATAATCAAGAACCTATCTATCTCAGTCTTAAATGTACTCAATGACCTGGCCTCCACAGCCTTCTGTGGCAGTGAATTCCATAGATTCACCACTCTCTGGCTGAAAAAGTTTCTCCTTATCTCCGTTCTGAAAGGTCTTCCCTTTGCTCTAAAGCTGTGCCCTTGCGTCCTAGACTCTCCTACCAATGGAAGCATCTTCCCAACATCCATTTTGTCCAGGCCATTCAGTATTCTGCAAGTTTCAATTAGAACTCCCCCTCATCCTTCTAAACTCCAATGAGTATAGTTCCAGAGTCCTCAAACGTACCTCATATGTTAAGCTTTCCATTGCTGGGACCATTCTTGTGAACCTCCTCTGAACCCACTCCAGGGCCAGTACATCCTTCCTTCCTGAGATATGGGGCCCAGACTGCACACAATATTCCAAATGTGGCCTGACCAGAGTCTTATAAAGCCTCAGTAGTACATCCCTGCTTTTATATTCAAGTCCTCGCAAAATAAATGCCAACATTGCATTTGCCTTCCTGACTACTGACTCAACCTGCAAGTTTACCTTGATAGAATCCTGGACTAGAACTCCCAAGTCTCTTTGCACTTCAGACCTCTGAATTTTCTCCCCATTTAGAAAATAGTCCGTGCTTTTATTCTTCCTACCAAAGTGCATGACCTCACACTTTCCCACTCCGTCTCCCCTTCTTTGCCCACTCTCCCAACCTGTCCAAATCCTTCTGAAGCCTTGCCACCTCCTCAATACTACCTGTCCCTCCACCTATCTTTGTATCATCTGCAAACTTAGCCAGAATGCCCACAGTTCCTTCATCGAGATTGTTAAAGCCTTCCTACAGTTGTGCAGGGCTTTGGTAAAACCATACTTCGAGTACTGTGCACATTCAAAGAAGGATATATTGCTTCAGAATAAGGTCAATAAAGGCTCACTAGATGAATTCTTGGGATGAGAGAGCGGGTTGTCCTATGATGGAAGGTTGAGTAAATTGGGTCTGTATTATCTGGAGTTCAGAAGAATGAAAGGTGATCTCATTGAAATCTATGCACTGAGCGATTTAGATTCCCCAGCTAGGGGGAAACAGAGAATGTTGGTTGGGTTGTGGGTACAGACTCATAAGGGGTTGATCATTTAGGACTAAGAAGAGCATTGTAGATGCTACATTAATGAGTCCTTTCAAGACTAATATTGGTAGATTTTTGATCTTTCGGGGAAATCGAGGGATATGTGGAAGGCGTGGGGAAAGTGGAGTTGAGGTGGTAGATCAATCATAATCTCATTCAATGGTGGAGGAGGCTTGAGGAGCTGACTGACCTGCGCCTCTTACTTCATATGTTCTCAAACACTGTTTTCAGGGTCAACCAAGTGATTGCAACTGTTGGGTTAGCTTGAACTAGTTGGAGTTCTTCTTCTCAAAAGAAAAGACTTTATGGTGACCTAATAGACATTTGATAAAGAATGAGTTAGACAGAATAGATATGGAGAAATGTTTTCATGTAGGAGAATCCAAAACTACAGACAGTAAGTACAAGATGCGTACTAACATATTCAATCCAAAAATTTGAATATCCAATTTATATAACACCTTTCATGAACAAAGTGCATTCCAAAGCTCTGTACAGCCGACTAAGTACTTTCAAAGTGGAGTTAGTCACTGATGCAATATAGGAAATGTGGCAGCCAATTTTTGCACAGCAAGTTCCCACAAACAACAATATTAATGTGACTAAATAATCTGTTTTTTCAATGTTGATTGAGGGATAACAATTGGCCAGGGCACTGGAAATAGCTCGGAAGCAAAAACAGAAATTGCTGGAAAGATGAGGAAGGGTCACTCGACCCAAAACATTAACTCTGATTTCTCTTCACAGATGCTGCCAGACCTATCCACCAATTTCTGTTTTTGTTTCTGATTTACAGCCTCCGCAGTTCTTTGGGTCCCCCTGAGAGGGGCCAATCTGGTCTCTTTTTAATGTCTCCATTTACAAAACACCACCATGGATGATACAGCATTTCCCTCAGTATTGCACTGAAGGGTCTGCCTAGAATTTTGTGCTAAGTCCCAAGTGCAGGTTGGACACACACCTGTGACTCAGATGCGAATGCTGACAAATGGAAATGGGAATCAACTTGATTTAAGAGGGAACATAGTTACAGGAGCAGGCCATTCAGCCCATCAAGCCTGTTTTGCCATTTTCAGAGATCTGTGGCCTAACTCCATATACCTGCCTTTGGCCCATATTCTTAATTTTTTGTTAAGCAAAAGGTATTACATATCTCAGATTTAAAATTAACAACTGATCCAGCATCAACAGCCATTTGTGGAAGAGAGTTCCAAACATCTTACACTCTGTGTAAAAGTCCTTCCTAACTTCTCTCCTGAATGGTCTGGCCCTAAATTTTTTAGACTATGCCCCCGAGTTCTGGAATTCCCAACCATTGGAAGTAGTTTTTTTTTCTGCTGTTAGGTGTAGTGCTCAGATCTGCTCCCAGGACTCCAAGTGGGGTTTAACTGCTGCCTAATATCTGCACCTTTACACTCCAGTCCTTTAGATATAAAGGCCAGCAATCTATTAGCTTTCTTGATTATTTCCTGCACCTGTTTGTGGCACTTTAAAGATTTATGCACCTGAACATCACCCCAAATCTCTTTGGACATCCAGTATATTGAACATCGTAGCATCTAGAAAGTAGATTTATCCTTTTTTGGTCCAAAAAGGTACAACCTCACACTTGCTTACATTGAACTCCATCTGCCAGTTTTGCCAATTCACCTCATCTATCAATATCCCTTTGTAGACAATGTAGATGATGGCATAAAATTACAATGTTGCCTAATTTTGTGACATGAGCACATTTGGATACGTGACTTTCTGTGCCATTGTGGATCATGCTGCCCCAGGAAGTAATTGAGACAAATGGCTTAATTGCTTTCAGAAGGAAACTAGATGACTGCATGAGAC
>NC_063372.1:6052226-6083937 GCF_021869965.1 Rhincodon typus
GGGCGGTGTAGCCATGAAGACGTAAAGTTATAGAGCTATAGATCAAGAAACAGACCCTTTGGTCCAACACGTCCAGGTCAATCTAATATCTTAAATTAATCTTGTACCATTTGCCAGCATTTAGCCTATATCCCTCTAAACCCTTTCTATTCATGTATCCATTCCAGATACCTTTTAAATGTTGTAACTGTACCAGCCTCCACCACTTCCTCTCGCAACACGTTCCATAACACACTACCCTCTATGTGAAAATGTTGCCCCTTGGGTCCCTTTTTATATCTTGCTCCTCTCTCGACTTAAACCAATGCTCTCTAGTTCTGGCATCCCCTATCCTGGGGAAAAGACCTTCATTATTCACCCTGTCCATGCCCCTCATGATTTTATAAACCTCTATAAGGTCACCCCTTAGCCTCCAACGCTCCAGGGAAAATTGCCCCAGCCTATTCAGCCCCTCCCTGTAGCTGAAACCCTCCAACTCTGGCAACATCCTTGTAAATCTTCTCTGCACCCTTTCAAGTTTAACAAGATCCTTCCTATAGCAGGGGGTCCAGAATTGAATGCAGTATTCCAGAGGTGGCCTAACCAATGTCCTGCACTGCCATAACATGACATCTCAACTCCTATACTCAATGCACTGACCAATAAAGGCCAGTGTACTAACTGCCACCTTCACTATCCTGCCTACCTGTGACTTCACCTTCAAGGAACTATGAATCTGCACTGGAAGATCTCTTTCTTCGGCAACACCCTGCAAGATCCTACCATTAACTGTAAAGTCCTGCCCTGATTTGCCTTTCCAAAATGCTACACCTCACATTTATCTCTAATTAAACTCCATCTGCTATTCCTCGACCCAGTTGATCAAGATCTTAATGTGCTCTTAGATAACCTTTTTCACTGTCCACTACACCACCAATTTTGGTGTCACTTGCAAACTTACTAACCATTCTTCCTATATTCGCAAATGACAAAAAGCAGTGAAACCAGCACCAACCCTTGTGGCACACAGGCCTCCAGTCCCAAAGAACAACCCTCCACCACCACCCTCTGTCTCCAACCTTCAAGCCAAATTTGTATCCAATTGGCTAGCTCTCCCTGGATTCCATGTGATCTAAGCTTGCTAACCAGTCTACCATGTGGAACTTTGTCAAACGCCTTGCTGAAGTCTATATAGACAATATTTTCCACCACTGACGTCAGGCTCACCGGTCTATAGTTCCCTGGCTTTTCCTTACAGCCTTACTTAAATAATTACACCACATTAGCCACCCTCCAGTCTTTGGCACCTCATCCATGGCTATCGATGTTACAAATATCTCAGCAAGGGATCCAGCAATCTCTTCCCTAGGCTTCCCACAAAGTTCTGGGATACATGTTATTGGGTCCTGTGGATTCTTCCGTGTTTTAAGACATCTAGCACCACCACCTCTGTAATATGGAGAATATTCAAGATATCAATGTTTATTTCTCCAAGTTCTCTAGCTTCAGTATCCTTTTCCACAGTAAACACTGACGCGAAATACTCGTTTACTATCTCACCCATCTCCTGTGATTCCACACATTGACAGCCTTGTTGATCTTTTAAGGGGCCCTATTATCTCCCTAGTTACTCTTTTGCCCTTAATGTTTTTAGAATCTTTTTGGATTCTCCTTAGCCCTATTTGCTAAAGTTATCTCATGTCCCTTTTTTTTGCCTTCCTACTGTCCCTCTTAAGTACTACCCTTGAACTCCTCTAGGGATTCACTTGATCCCAGCTGTCTATGCCCGCCATATGCCGCCTCCTTTCTCTTGATCAGAGTCTCAATTTCTCTAGTCATCCAACATTCGCTATACCTTCCAGCCTTGCCCTTCACACTAATGGGAACATACTGCCTCTGGACTCTTGTTATCTTATTTTTGGCCTTCCACTTTCCAAACACCCCAGTACCTGCGAATTGCCTCTCCCAATCAGGTTTTGAAAGGTCTTGCCTAACACTGTCAAAATTGGCCTTACTCCCATTTAGAACTTCAACTTTTAGATCAAGTCTATCCTTTTCCGTAACTAGTTTAAAACTAATAGAATTATGATCACTGGCCCCAAAGTGCTCCCCACTAGGATCTCATTTAGTTACCCTGCCTTATTTCCCAAGAGAACAGTAAAATAGTGAAATATGTTGTCTCGCATGTGATTCTAGCAGCATAAAGAGAATCCAAGCTTTTAGTTAAAACAGAGAGGGACCAGTTCCATAGCCACCTTCAAAATCCCAACAATGATTGAAAGCTAAATTAAAACCGTGGTTCTATGGGAGCCTGACTCCACCCATTCATGCTGCTTCTATTATTCCAACTTCTTTTTTTAAAAAAAAAACCTGAAGGCCTCGTATTTATTGGCTTGGAACATACGACTCTATACCTCTGTCTCAACCTCTCTTCCTTTTTTAAAGACAAGGACAAAATGCAACTCTTAAAGCCATTGTATCGTCACACCTTCCCCCTCTTACAAAAAAATGAACTGTCAATGTACAAAGATGCCTTCATTTTCAAAAACCTTTAGCCTTATGCTATTTGTACATTAGAATAAATATATATTATGTTGACTTGAAGCATGCAAACATTCACTACTCAGTCCATTTCAATCTGTTTCATTTGCCACCAAACACCTCTGTCTTTCTTCATCAAAGTTGTGACAACATGTCTGCAATTATGTTTTCCCATCCTGCCACATGTATAATTTTCAAATTAAATGGCTGTAACAATAAACACCATCTAAACAGTCTGGTATTTTTATCTTTTAAATTTTTCCGAAAACATTTAAGGGGTCATGGTCAGTATATACAATTGTCTCTGACACATTACTGGCAACATAAATATTGAAATGTCACAACACCAACACCAACACCAACACCAAGCTCAAGGTCTCCTCCTCAATTTCTGATGAATGTTCAACTTTCTGGGAAAAATACCCAATAGGTCTTTCTATCTTCTTGTCAACTTATTGCAAGAGTCCAGCACTGACACCCACATCACTCCCGTTAATAGCCGCCTTGAATGGCTTTGCGTAATTAAGTGTGGCTAACACCAGGGCGATGGTTAACACAGTTTTCATGCTCTCAAATGCCTTCTGACATTCCTCCATCCACTGAAATTTTCTGCCTTGATGAAGAAGTGAAGTCAGTGGAGTAACCACCCTACTAAAATTTGATATGAATTTTCGATAAAAAGCACGCAATCCCAGGAATCATAGTACTTCCCTCTTCAATGTTACAGGTATTTCTCCTATAATGCGATAGACGCATTCTTGTGTGACCTTGTGCTATAGAAAATCGTGCTGTCGGAAATCTCCTTACAGAATCGCTATACCTGTACAGCAGAAAGTTCGAGTTATCCAAACAGTGTCCACTATTCATCAATCGGGTTACAGCCAATTCGCGTGAACGAAACACACGTTATAGCAGAACTACCTGTATGGGAAACTTCCCCAATAGCCTTTGTTTTCGCATCCCATGGGGCCATCTGTCCATTTCCAATGACAAGGCCTCGGAACATGACTTGAGTTTTTGCGAACTCACTTTTAGCCAAGTTTGTCACCAAGCCTGCCTTCTGAAGTTGATTGAGCAATTCTAACAGATGCTCCAAATACTCTTTCCATGTGTAACTAAAAATCACCAGATCGTCAGTATACACCACACAATTGGGTAATCCAAAAATGACTTTATTGGTTTGTTTTTTAAATGTAGCTGATGCATTTTTCACATGAAATGACATAACTTTAAACTGGCCAAGTCCATTCAGTATCATGTAAGCCAAAATTTCTTTTGCTCTCTTGGATAAAGGTATCTGTTAATATCCTTTGAGTAAGTCCAGCCTCGAAATATGAGTTGCTTGTCTTAGCTTCTCAGTACTGTATTCCTGCTGTGGAATAGGATACAAATCAGATGCGAAACTTCATTGACTTTGTGGTAATCAACACAAACGTTGGGTACCATCTGGTTCTGACACCGTCACTATGGGTCGGCTCCATTTGCTGCAACTGACTTCGATTATATCATGTTTGAGTTGCATTCAATCTCTTCTTGAACCTGTGCCAACTTTAGAGGGTTAAGTCTATAAGGATGTTGCTTAATTGGAACAGCATTTTCTATTTCTACATCGTGCGTAATCATGTTAGTACTTCCCAGCTTATTCTTACATATTTCTCCATGTGATTTGTAATAACTCTTTCAGGTCCTGTGGAAGGTAACTCGGTAATTTATCCCAATTTTTGAGAACTTCCTCATTGTCCAATTTAATTAGAGGAATATCAAGTGGCAATTTATCTGGATTTCGTTCTTCGTTCTGAGTTGTAACAAGTACAACATTCTCCTTTATGCTTTCCTTTCCTATCAAAATAATGTTTGGGCATATTCGCATTACACAGTCTGAGAGTCTTACTTCTATCTGGCATTCTTATCAAATAATTCACCTCACTCCATTTCCTTTAGATTTGATAAGGCCCACTAAACCTTGCTTTTAAAGGTTCACCTACCACGGGAAGTAACACTAACACTTCATCTCCTCTAGCAAAATTACGAATTTTTGATTTTGTTTGTTTCCTGTTTCATCACATGCTGTAGTACTTTCAAATGCTGATCCTCTAATGTGGGAATGGGTATTAAAGGTGCTGGTTTTATTGCTGCCTGAGGTTTTCCGATTACCTAATATGCTGACATGTCTGGCAAAATCCATCCACGTTCTTATGGAGTCCAGGCCAATGAACATGTTTTTGTATTTTGGTTTGAGCTTTCCTTACTCCCAAATGACCTTCTACTGGTAATTCATGCCCTACCCGCAGCACCACCTTTCTATAACCCACCAGTCACACAACTAGATGAATTTCTGCCCATTTCTCATCTACCTGAATATGTGATGGTCTCCGTTTCCTCATCAAGACATCGTTTTTAAGGTAGTAACATTCTGGAATACATTCAGATTCTTCTTTGTGTACTTTTTGATACAACTGCTTTATTTTTCATCTTTCTGTTGTAATTCAACTAACCTCTTTGAACTAAAAATATTCACTTTGTCCTCCACCTCTTCTTGTTTTTTTTTCTCTCCACCTTTTGATCTAATATAATTTCTGATAATTCTTATCTTTGTTCTTTGATTTCTCCTCCTGTTTCAACTTGTAGCTTTGTGACCTTGTTACCACACAGACAGGAAAAATCCCAGAATATACTTCCTGTAACATCTCAGTTGCCTGATTTTCCATTGGCTTTTCAACCACAGTAAGCATCACTCCCACCTATGATCCAGCTACGTCATTACCAAGGATAAACTATATCTCCAGCACAAGAGAATTTCTCTATTACTCCTCCCACCACTTTTCACTGGACTCTCCAACCTCACTGTATATAACAGAACACTACTCTTCTCACCATGAATTTCACTTATTACCACCTTTTCTGGCAATACTTCCAAAGTACATACCTCCCTTATCTCTTCCCATCAAAGATTGACTGACTTGCTCCAGTATCTCTTAAAATTTTAATTTCTTTACTGATTCCTCCTGGTACACGTGTAAACCTTATCCACACAAGTAAATTCTTTAAAGAGATCTGGTACTTTCTTATTAACCAACCCCTGACCAGGCTGTACATTCTTTTGCAGGTCTTTAGCTTCCACTGGGATCTCCTTTACAACTCTAATAGTGGCTTGTCTTACCACAACAGTTTTCCCAGTGTTTTTCTTAAACCACCAACACTGACTTCTTGGGTCCTAATTTATTACAGTGAAAACATCTGAGGTTTTTCGCTTCTCTTTCTCCCTCCTTTTTGACATGTAGTAAACTGTCTTCACTGTTTTCAATGAGATCACCTTTTCCTATACCACCTGAGGATTTCTGTTTTCCCCAATTTCTCTCCCTCCCAGATTGAAATTGATGTCGGAAGTCAAACTATGATTTATGAGCTAATTCATAATCATTGGTCATTTCAGCTGCTAATTTTGCAGTTTTTAAGTCTCTGCTTTTCCACATGAGTTCTAACTACTTCAGGAAGTGGATTTCTGAACTGCTCCAAAATAACAGTCTCTCTAAGAGTGTTATGTCTGATCTATTTTCAATGCCCTTATCTGCCTATCAAAGTTACTTTGTTTGATCCTTTCGAACTCTTATGTATGTTTGACCAGGTTCCCTCCTTAGATTCCTAAAACGCTGCCTGTAGGCTTCTGGTACTAGCTTATACACACTTAAGATGGCTTTTTTTTTTAAACCTCCTCATACTGCCCAGATATCTCCTCTGATATTGATGCAAATACCTCACTAGTTCTCCTACCAATTTTGTTTGAATCAACAATACAGACATGGTTGCCAGTCATTTCATTTGTTTCGCAACTTTCTGAAATGAAATGAAAAAGGCTTCTACATCCTTCTCCTCAAACTCTGGTAATGCTTGGATGTATTTAAACAGAACCCCACCAAGCCTTTAATGGGATAACAAGGTGTAGAGCTGGATGAACACAGCAGGCCGAGCAGCATCAGAGGAGCAGGAAAGGTGACGTTTCGGGCCTAGACCCTTCTTCAGAAAATGTCTCAGATTCTCCAGCATCTGCAGTTCCTACTATTTCTGAAGCCTTTAATGGGTTTGCTCTTCATCACTGTCCCCATTTACTACTACTATGTTCTACCCTTGCCATTTTAAGTTGACTTCCTCCTTCATCTTCAACTTCCAAAGTTCAAAAAAACTCTTTCTCCCTCTCTTCTGCTAGGACCTTCCTTTCTTTTTTTTTCCCTCTGCGTTTAATCGTAATTCAAACTGTTTCATTTCCCATTGCCTCTAATTCAAACTGCTTCATTTGCAATTGAATTTTAGCAATTTCCAATGCTTCTGATTGTAATCCTAGCAGTTCTAAATGTAGACTGATTGCCGCAATTATCTCCCTTTTCCTCACAGACACGAGCGACTCGAACTTCAGCTTGCTTGCCAATTTCAAATGTTTTCTCTTGCTCACTTTCTGTGAAACACCCGAAGTGTCTTATTCCACCCGCAGGAAAGTCAGCGACTGAAAGTGCCGTTATTACACAAGGCACACCCTGTTTAAACCAACCGAGTGCAACACCCAACAAAAAACACCAACACTCACCATTCACTGTCTTTTGAATCTAATAATCCTGAACAAAACCTGGAATTAGACTTTTTGCTCCCGGAAGAGCTCCCAATTTGTTATTGACTGAACCAACCGCCTGCAGACATATCAAGGAGATAGCATAGACCCTAACTTGCCAACCTTACTGGTAGACTTTCCAGGTGCTGTATTCCAGATGTAATTTGATTGTTTTACTTAAAGCCGAGTAGTGTGACGACACTTTATCTTTATCCACGGTTAAAATACAAACAAAAGAAAGAAGTATTGATATAACTTTAACTCTATTGGAAAACAGTACAGAATAATAAATTAGTTAACTGTTAAACAGCAACTGTTCCAATATAGTAACATCCCATAAACACGGTCTTGGCAAAGGCAAAGTCAGTAAAATAGATCGTCTCATATGCAGTTCTGGCAGCAGCAGGAGAACCCAAGCTTTTACCTGTAACACAGAGAGAGAGACAACTTCTTTAACCATCTTCAAAAGCTCAACAACTACTGAAAGCTAAACTAGAACCCTGACTCTGTGGGAGATTGACTCTACCCATTCATACTGCTTCTATTGTTCCAACTCCAAAAGAAAACAAGGTATTTACTTTTTTGGTTCGGAACAGACCGTTCGGTACCTCTGTCTCAACTGCTCTCCTTTTCAAAAAAAAAGGATAAAATACACTTCTTGAAGCCAGAGTATTGTCACACTATTTCCAGCAATGATGTAATGTGCAAATAGAACAATTGATTTTTTTTTCCTCTGTTAGATAAACAAATTTTTTCCGTGGCTAACTTAAGATATAGAGCTATTTTTCCTACAGGGGAAGAAATACTGTACCAGAAAAGAGAGTTTGGTAATCAAGGGGAAAACATTTATGTCCTGCAGATGTTGCAAAAGTGAGTTTCTGACAACAAAACCTTAACTACTGAAATTTTGTTTTCTTATATAAACTACATCCTACTTTCAGCAATTTGTGTGCAGTGCCATTTGTCTGACTATCACCCATTGCCTGAATGTAATATCAGTTTCACAGCACAAAGATGCTCCAAAGATTGTGTTGTCTAAAGTTGCTGAAAATTCATGAGGACTCTATGATCAATTTTTGATTACTGTCCAGCCATGACTGCAAGGTTGTAAGTTTTATGTTCTAATCAACAATAGAATTTTTTTTTTAATTAATTCAATAGGAACTATATGAGTTATGTCGACTCAAAACGTATTGTCAGCATCTCTTGTTCATCCTTTTAGTTGAGTGATTTGTGGCTTATGGGAGTTAATGGTTTAAGGTCATAAATTTGAAATTATTAAAGTACTTTTGAAGTGTTCATTTCAAGACATAACAAGTTGTTCCCTTTCTTCCACCCTTACTTTCCTGAAGATAGCGAATCATTCTGTGAATACTCATGCAACATGGCATCCCTTGGGTATCTTGTTCAACTGGTTATTTTTCTTGTGAAATGGGACAGTGAGTTTTATCAGATTATCTGAGTACAGTGACGTCACAGCTAACATGTACTTTTTCAGTGGGGGTTACTGGATAGTAATCAGCGATTTTAAAAACTGAGGCTGTTTTTTTTTTCCCTCCTCCTTTTTCACTAGTGAAAAAGTCCAATTGTGCTCCCACTGCCACAATAACAAATTTTAACAAACTCTGGAGAGACTGAATCTCCTAGGAATTTGGCATGGAGGAAAGCAGAGCTCCTTCAAACAACATTAACCTTTGTAGCATTGTAGTATTCACATGGGAACACCATTTTTAATTTCTACCAATCGCAAGAAAACACTGGTACAAACCTAATGGACCAAATGGCCTGTTTCAGTATTGAGGTAATCTCTGAAACAACTGTGCAGGCTCACTCTGCCTTGTTGCATTACTGCAATAATGTATTTTATGAAAGACCTGAACAGAAGTTTAAAAAAATTTATTTTAGTTGAAGTATTTATGATACACTGTACTTATTAAAAAGAGCCATATGATCCTTCAGTATAAATAAACTCTGCTCCCAAAATGGGAAAGCCACAGGATGTGCAAAATGTTTTATGCCATAGTTTGGTCGTATTTGGTTGTAACCTTAAGAAACTCTGATCAGAACAAAGACTAATAATAGTCCAGCGTGGGGATGATTATTAAGAGTCATTTGATAGTACACATCAGATCATTCTTGGATATTATAGTTAATGCAGCTACAATCGTTTGTACAACGATTTATCATTTTGGTTTCAAAGTGATTAAAACCTACTGTGCTCCTATTAAACAATCAATGTGCTTTGAGTTGGGCATTACTTTAAAGAGAGTATAATGGTTGCATCCTGATTCATTGATCCTCAAGATATAGTACCACTTAAACAGGGATGTTTGAAAAGTTGAGATCTTTGGGAGCAATATGTCAGAATTTATGTGCCAATGTTCAATGGGATTTCAAACAATTCAGCAGAAGCAAAATTCCATTATATACATTTTCCATAAGTGAGATTGCTTCAGTGTATTCAGGGCGTCTGAAAAGCAATAGGCATTCCTATTTTTTTTAAAAGAGCAATCTTTATCAGCAATTTTTAAGAGGAAGACTTTTTTTCCTTTGCTCTCTATAGTCACCAAAATCATGAAAGTATAATAGCCAAAGCCATCTGCGGAGTGCTTCCAATGGCTCATTTTCATCTACATTTGCTTCGGTTTCTGAAAGTTTTCTGCTTTCAGCTTTGGATCTGAGACATACAAGGGACTGTTTGTGATTGTTAGAGTAGCCTTACTTCATGCATATGTCATCTTCTGTTCACGTATCCTAAACTTTCCATCTTATTCAGCAACCTGGCAATATTTCAAGTTGGCCAATCTTGGGGGAGGGAGGAACACACACATCGAGTATCACTAAATATTCTGTTTTACAGAAGATTTTATCACTTCAGTACTTAGAGCCATTGTGTCGAGGATTGCACTTCAGGTTGATGTCTGAATAGCTAGCAGTATTATTGATGAACACTGGTAACACTGAAGGTAGTTTTCTTTTAATTCTCTTTCTTTTTATTTCCAATCTTCAGTTAAAAACAAGCTTTAACTTCTAATGTCACCCTTGATTTCTTGTTGTTCGTTTTAATGAGGGGAGTGCCTTTGTCTCATTTCTCAAGCAGCATGGCTTAGAGCTTTGCTGGTAAGGCTTCTGTAATCCATATGTATCCTTACTTGAAGCACATGCTAATCACCTTGACATTATATCACTAGTTATCTCTTCATTCATCACTGAAAGGTCTTTGTGAACAAAGCACAAAAAAAAATCAGTTTCATCTCCGTTCCAGACTTTCCATTCAGGATAGAAAACCTAGAGTTAAGCAATTCGTCCAAATGTTTTCCAACATTGTGTGGCATTTCTCAACAAACAGGATTCTAAACTTAAAAAAAAAAGAAAATACTGGAAATACTCATTAGTTCAGGTAACATCTATGGAGGGAGAAATCGTTAACTTTTAACATTGACGTTTTACTCTGACAATTGGACATCGACCTAAAATGTCAACCGTTTCTTCATAGATATTGTTGGGCCTTCTGATGACCTACAACAATATGAATCACGAGCAGAAGTAAGCCACTCAGCCTCTTTAAGACTGCTTCGCTATTCCGTAAATTCATTCCTGATCTGATTGTTCCACCTACCACTTTTGAGGAAGAGAGTTCAAAGACTCATGACCCTCTGAGAGGAAAAAAAATTCACCTTACTCCCATCTTAAATGGACAACCCCCTATTTTTAAACAGTGATCCCTACTTTGAGATTCTCCCACAACAGGAAACATCCTATCCAAATCCACCCTGTCCAGACCCCTTTGGATCTTCTATATTTCAATCAAGTCACTCCTTACTTGTTTAAACTCCAACAGATGCAAGCCAAGCCTGTCCAACCTTTCCTCGTAAGGCAACACCCCCTCCCCCATTCCTGGTATTAGTCTAGGAAATCTCTGAACTGCTTCCAATGGATCTACATCGTTCTTTAAATAAGGAGACCAGTACTGTACACAGTACTCCAGGTGTGTTTTCAACAACGCCCTCTATAATTGAAGCATAGCCTCCCTACTATTGTATTTAGTCCCCCTGTTGATAAATGTTGACACTGTATTAGCTTTCCTAATTACTTACTGTGCCTGCATACTAGCCTTTTGTAATTCATGTACTAGGGCATCCAGATCCCTCTGCATCTTGCACCTGTGCAATCTCTTAGATAATATACAACATCTTTTACTCTTCTTCCAAAATGGACAATTTCAACATTGTACTCCATTTACCACATCTTTGCCAACTAACTTAACCGATTCCTTTGTAGCCTCCTTATGTCATCTTCACAACTCACTTTCCTACCTAACTTTGTATCATCAACAAATCTAGCAACTATAATACCCAGCATATTTATTTTTATTTCAGTTTCCAAACATCTGCAGAGTCTTACTTTTGTAGATTACACTTGTAATAACTCTGGAAACCCACCTGGAAAGGAACATTGTTTATTGTTGAACACCAAAATAGAGCC
This sequence comes from Rhincodon typus, assembly GCF_021869965.1. Classification (NCBI taxonomy): domain Eukaryota; kingdom Metazoa; phylum Chordata; class Chondrichthyes; order Orectolobiformes; family Rhincodontidae; genus Rhincodon; species Rhincodon typus. Next base: position 6,063,832 of record NC_063372.1, read on the forward strand.
ACTACTAGTGGCGTTAAAAAGGCTAGTCCCAGTCCAGGACAGAGGTCTGCGGACCCATCCTTGGCTCTGCACTTTTTCCCCCCCCACCCCTTTTCTTTTCCTAATCAACCTGTTCAAAAATGTCAATACAAACTGTGGAGTAGGTGGGACTTGAACCCAGGCCTCCTGGATCAGAGGTAGGGATACTAACAATGTACCGCAAGAGATCCTGGGTCTGCTTTATATTCTGATCAATCTGCTCAGAGTTGTTATTACACACCTCTGGAGCAGGTGGGACTTTAACCCAAGTCTTTTTTTTAATATCAAGAAATGTTCTTGAACACAACTGATTGTGTTTTTCTTCCTACCATCAAATCAGTGTGACTTTTTAAAAAACTATTAACCACCACCAGCAAAACACCCATGCAGCCAATTGGAGATTTACATGCAAAGCCTATTATGGGCAAAGCAAGACATCAAAAGTGAAGGAGGGGTAGGGAGATCGGGATTGCGTCTGCTTTCTTTTAATATATCTGGAAGTATTATATATCCCAGACACAGGGTCTGCTTTGTCAGGTGATGAGTTCTAACTGGGCAGGCCATTACCTGTTACCAAGGTAACACAGAACTCTTACCCTGTGAGCTCCACAAGGGGATTAATTAGCGATTTTCCCCTTGGGCCTTTTAGGAGTTATCACAATGTCCAGAGCCTGACCAAGGCCCTTGTGGTGCAGTGGTAGTGTCCCTACCTCTGAGCCTGGAGGCCTGAGTTCAAGTCCCACTTGCTCCAATGGTGTGTAATAAAATCTCTGAAAGGGTTGATTAGAAAAATATCTAGCCAATGGCTGTTCTCAACCTTACTGGTAGACATTCCAGGTTTGAAGGCTTTATTTTAAGGAGATCATGTTTTCTAGCACTTATGTTGAAAATGTCCAAACACTTACAGGACTACTAACCCAGAAGACAATATAGTCATCCTGCGTGTCAACATTACATTCACATCCAGAGGCCAGTGTCTAATTCACTACGCTGTCTAATCCCTTTGGTGTACTAAAAGTTTAAACTAACAGCCTTCTTCTCATATACTTCATAGACTATTAAAGGACGGCTGAGATTCGCTAATTTACCCCAGCCTGGGAATCAAACTTAGGATCTTTCTGTTTTGTTTGGATGTTACTGATTGGATTAATTCATCAGGGGGGTGATTTCTTGGACATTGTGTTAGAAGTTTTATAATTTAATGTTTTAAGTTGGTAACAACACTGAATGTAAAGTCTTTGCACTAAACAACTGCACCTCCCAGTCGTGAACCATTTCAACTCCCCGTCCCATTCCTCAGAACACATGTCCATCCTGGGCCTCCTGCAGTGCCACAACGATGCCACCCGAATGTTGCAGGAACAGCACCTCATATTCTGCTTGGAAACCCTGCAGCCCAATGGTATCAATGTGGACTTCACAAGCTTCAAAATCTCCCCTCCCCCGACCGCATCCCAAAACCAGCCCAGCTTGTCCCCGCCTCCCTAACCTGTCTTTCCTCCCACCTATCCCCTCCTCCCACCTCAAGCCCCACCCCCATCTCCTACCGACTAACCTCATCCCGCCTCCTTGACCTGTCCGTCCTCCCTGGACTGACCTACCTCATCCCTAACTCCCCACCTACACTCATCTTTACTGGCTCCATCCCCGCCTCTTTGACCTGTCTGTCTCCTCTCCACCTATCTTCTCCTCTATCCATCTTCTCCCTGCCTCTCCCTCTCTCCCTATTTATTTCAGAACCCCCTTCCCCTCCCCCATTTCTGAAGAAAGGTCTAGACCCAAAACGTCAGCCTTCCTGCTCCTCTGATGCTGCTTGGCCTGCTGTGTTCATCCAGCTCTACACCTTGTTATCTTGGATGTAAAGTCTTTTTTTTTTTTTAAAAGTGCTACATGTCTTGATTTCGTAGAATTCTAGTAACGAAATAGTATCAATCTGCTAAAACCAATGTCTGGGCATTGATGGGCAGAATGGACAACACCTACTTTTTTTCAATCACCAATAGACTGGCCCATTTTGCAGGTCCAGCTGCCTGAAGAGTGAATGGTGGAAGGGAACTTGAAATGGCAATCAAGGGTTTTGGAAATTAAATAGTTAGTTTGTTAATGTCGGATGATAACAACAACTTGTATGTACATGGTGCTTTTACTGCAGCAAAATATCCCAAAGTGTTTCACAGGAGCACTATAAAGCAAATGTTGACACCACACCACATGAGGCCATGACAGATGACCAAAAGATTTGTTAAAAAGGTGGGATTTAAGGGGTGACTCCAGGGTTGAAAGAGGGGTTTAGAGAGGGAATTCCAGAGGTTGGGTCTCAGCAGCTGAAGATGAAAGGAGATTTTTCTAGCTAAAATTTCTGCAGCGCACCTGGTGCACTTCAATAAAATGTCTGCCTTCTGGGTTGAACTAAAAATGCTATTAAACCCTCTTTGATCACTTAGAAGACAGCAAGAAATTAACACTTTGCAGACATATTTTCAGAGAGCTGTGGTAAGAGTGTTATGGTGTCAAAACAAAATACAAGTAAAGCAATTTTTTTTAATAAATATACCTGTTTGGAAATCCACATTAAAACATTTCACTGTTTAAAAAGGTCACAAAGCCAACATGCAGGTGCATCAAGCAATCACAAAGGGAAATGGTATGTTGGCCTTCATTGCAAGCGGATTTAACTTCAGGAGTAAAGCTATCTTGCTTCAACTGTATAGAATCTTGCTGAGACCCCACCCGCAGTATTGTGTGCAATGTTTGGGCCCCTTGTTGAGAGAATGGATCAAACAGTATGTAATACGGAGTTGAGTGAAGAATTTCTGAAATGCAGCATCTTTAAAGAGAAGAGATTGACCACTTCCCAAAAATGGTGCCATCCCATATATGTATTCTATTTTGAATGGTTGCCTTTGAAATGGTTGTGATGGAATCCATGTGTAGAAAATGACAAATGTTGCAACGAAGCAATGAAGGATGAATAACTCAAAGTTGTTGACATCTTTTATATTCCACCCCCCCCCCCAACTCCTGTCAATTACTGTCATCACCCAAGGGTGGGGAAAAGCTAGTAGGGCTTAAATTTTAAAATAGCTGCCTATATGATGGCTTAAAATGTGGACCTAATACTGTAGAAATTGGCCTGAATTATAAATTTCATGGAGCCTACACCAGGAACTGCAATTGCCTTATTGAAACATTCTCTGATTTGTTCCACAGTTTACGTGCAGCATACGTTAACTGTGAAACAGGAATTGTCCATCTAAGAGTATTCACACTGCACAACAGCAAAGGAGCACAGATGTGCTCACCAATTCTTCCCCCCCCTCCCCCCCCATGTCTTTTTCTTCTTTAAATAAACTGGTACGGCCAATATTACACTGCAAATTATTAGCTTTTTAGTCTGAAGCTACATTCAACCATGCGACTGAGAACATTCCCTGATTTCTCAATGGAAATTTGAACAAGTATTTGTAAAGAGTGTGATGTAAGTAGGGCAGCTTTTTTGATGTTGACGGTAACCAAGTAATATCAACGTGGGGGATCAGCAGCTACCAGTGATACCGCTCAGCTGAATTGGTTGGAAGTGCATCACCATTTTAGACATTCGTGATTCTTGGTGCTTATGGTGCTCTTGATCAAATAGTTGTAAATCAAACTGATGCATAAGGATCCAGGAAGTTGAAGACAGCATAATTGTAGAGAGAACAGCAAGAAGAAATAATTGATGCATACTTGCTGTAGTTCCGATGCATCTGTATATGGATGGTCAGCTTACATGTTTCTTTCTAATATAGGCGTTTGTGTTTAGTTTACCTCCTACACCAATTGACCCTGTATTTGAAGGTAGGACAAGTAGTTCTGGTAACGTTGGTGGCCAAAGGCATTTTGACTGCTTGTGACAGAGGATTGGGATTTCTTTGGAACTATACAGAGTACCACAGCAAGTGTACATGTGGTAATCTCCTTAAATAACATTTGTGTCCCAAATGGTTTTGTACTTAATTTTTCATATTTGGTATGAATTACTGCTTTCAGTGACTAAAAGGTTAAGTTTGTTAAAATTGTGACATTTAAAAATGATAGTGATAATGTATAATTTATTCAAAAAAGATCAACAGTTTATGCGAGTAATAGAGTTGACGAATCTTAGAAGTTCAACCTGACTATCTTGCTTACGGAGTCAAATCATGTCCCTGCTCTAGCCCCAATCATGCAGTTTTCTTCAGTTTTCCCCCCAACCATGATTTCCTCCATTGGTCTCTGCAAGCCTAATTGGACCATAAGTCCTGGTCCCTTTATGGTATTGGCACCCAACTGCTAACAATCCAACTTTCCTTCCTAGCTCCCATGCTAGCTGCCATTAAAAATGGTTTCCTCTTTCCAAGTGTTGTTTCCTGCCTTTTTAAAATGGTTGTTATCACTGCTTTCTCCTAAGAAGGAAACTATTCTTGACCACTTTGTCCTTTGTAAACTGCTCTGGATTTGCCAGAAGCACTGAAGTGACTCCAAAATCCCAAAAAATATCCTCTGTGACTTTGATTAGATGTGCCATCCTGCCTCAACCTCGCTTTCCCTGAAGAAATAAGTTTGCTGATGTGCAATCAACTGAATTAATAGCAGAATTGTATATTCAGCCAACATTTTACTTTTTGACTTGTTGATTACTGAATCTACTGTTGCTTCCAGACTCTATTCCAGTTCACCATTAACTGTTTCAGTTGTATGATGCAGTTAAGGCCAGTGGGTGCCTGATTCCATTTATTGAAAACACTTCCCTAAAGATCAAAACCTTAATAATTTGAATTTTAAGACTATGTGCGTGGTGATTAAAAGTTAGTTTTTAATTTAGAGATGCAACGTTTCACATCAAGTTATTTTTGTGTTACTACATACCATTGATTGTCCATATGTGGTGTTAACAATTTCATTGAATGCCTATTGTTCTGACAAACTGATCATTAATCAGTGAAAAGTCAACATGGGGTGGGGGACAAAACAAAATGGCAACTTCCTATTCTTGTGATATTCTTGGCTGAATCTTGTGGTGGCTTGGGGAAACTATATTCAGATTGCTGTGCTGGACTGGATATTTTGCCTAAGGTGAGATGGAAGCTCTGAGGAAAAAAAAAATAACGCTTAGAAATGAAGGGCTTCTGCCTGGAATGTTACCTGTCTCAGATATTGTTGGTTTGTTTCATATTTCTAGTATTTTTCCATTTTTAATGTTATGTATTGTGTCCAATCCAATGTAACGTAGATTATCTTGCATAATCTAATGCTTATCTGATAATTTTGTGTTTTTCTTTAGTCTCCTCTCCCACGGTCGGGAAGCCTTACAAATGTAATTACTGTGGTCGGAGTTACAAGCAGCAGAGTTCACTGGAGGAGCACAAGGAGCGCTGTCACAACTACCTACAGAGTCTGAATGCTGAGCCACCACAGCCATCTACTCAGCAAGGTCTGTAACCAGTAGTGCTACAGTTAGTCTGGGGGAAACGGAATATATCTAGGAGTGCCACGGTTACCCAAAGATAGTGAAACAGATAGTGTGTGTATAACTGGCAGTGACATATCCAAATGGTAATTATGGTGTTGCATAGTTATCTGGTTAGCTGCTCATTACTTGTGCATTGCTGCATATTTCATGTTTGAAATAGTGTGTTTAGTCATTTAGGTATCATTCACACACCTTAGGAACTTAGCAAATCCAGAATTTAGGTCTGTAAAATTGATTCTGGAAAATCATGCTTTTATTTAAATAGCACCATCAGGATCACCTCTTGAGGGGCACCCTTCCCTGTATAAAGCTCTACATAAAAGCCCAGGATCTGCCAATCATCTAATTAACAAATGCTGTGTTGAACTTTTGATCTACCTGATATTCCAGTGGAATACACTCTCAACAATTTGCTGGCAATGTAATTCAAATGTACCAACAAAGGAACCGAGAAGTCAATATCTGATGCACATCTGAGCATACCAAGCCCTGACACAGAACCCAGGACAAGGACTTGGTTCCAAGAAATTGTTCCAATCTAATAATGAGAGGATGAGTCACAGTATGTTTGGACTGCATGTCCAGGTTGGATTTAAATTGATGAATTTATATTGAAACCATCGTATAAATGGGTGAATGTAGGGTTATCTCAGGCATTGAGTATGATCCCCACCATATTTCATTACTGGTTGCAATTTATGCTTGATTATACAAGCTCAATAAACATAAATAAAATACTATTTGAGAAAAATGGGACAAGTCTAGCTGTCAAAATGCTTATTTTACTTAATTGAAATTAAAAATTTCAACTAATTCCCTCAAATAAATCCTACCCTTGCTCAATCTTGGGCTAGTGATTGACTTCATTGGTCTAAGTGGCTGTGGCAATCACAGTGGCATTAATTCAGCAGACTGTATGTCACCATTGATATTAATGTGGACAGGGTAGGGGATCAGTGGTGTGGTTCTATGATAATCAACCATTCCATTTTCTCAGCAAGGGGCTCTAAACAAGTCTACAAGACCCAGAAAGGTGTGCTGTGTTGCATCCCATCCCGTAAGTCGCTCATGTCATAATATGAAATTTGTGCACCATCACAATCGCACCAATCTTTAGCAAATCTGGCAAATCTTAGCCAAGCATTTAGAGAGAATTTAGGGTGACTTGTATTCAGTCTTTGTTTTATCGGTCTGAAAAGCAGCTCCTTAACAGCATGCTAATCTCCTGTTGGGTGAGGTGAATGTGTGTACCAGACAGTTCCAGCTACCAGATTAGGTGATGAAAAGAAGTAGATTTGTCAAGAAAGAACATGTTCCATCAAGACTCAGAGTACCCAAGAATGATAAGTTAAATTATAATTAAGAAGCTGATTACTATCCTATTGGCTCCACGATGTGTTCGTACCTAATTCAAGACATTGAGGTTGGGGGACATTTTCCATTTTGTTAATTCAAGGCTGTTGAATCTACCTGGGCAAGCCAAAACAAATTTAACCATTTGGATCGTATGAATCAGGAAGAGAAGTGTTTGAACAATGTAAATGTCCACCTGCAGGAGAAGATGAATCACCATTTGTGTTGCACTGTCGCACACCTCTTTAACCAACAAAACTGCCATCATTGACTGACCATTACTGACTCAGGAGTGTGTCTGCCTTCACTGTTTTTCAGCAGCATATTGGGCAACTACCTGAGTATTTGAGGTCTGAGAGACAGTTGTCCAAAAATACCCTCTTAATTTGAATTATGCTGTTTTAACTTTTTTCACTCATGGTACATAGATCATTTGCAGGACTCATTCATAACTAAGAAGTATATCCAAAATAAGAAATCTCCTAAATTAGAGAGCTAATAAGCATGTACATCCAAGCAGCAAATATCTGAAATTTACTCTACCTTATTATGCTCAAGAAGTTAAGATCTTGGAAAACAACCAATTCTTAAAAATTCAATTTGACCACTGTACAGCACATTAGACAAATACTGCATCTTGGGTTTAGATTACTAACAATCTAAAGGATCCATTTTTTGCATTAGTTGTATCAATGGTTTCTCTGGTATTTTTAAGTAACCAATACAGAATCTTCTATTTTGGCCTTTACCACCCTCCCTGATAATTTATGAAGTACCTTGTTCAGTTTTTGCTGCATACTTTGGCCTATGACTATAGTGTATTCGTATTTAAACAACTGGTTGGTTCAGCCACACCTAAAGATGGCAGTCCACCAAGTAATCTATGTCTTTGGTTGGTTATTTGTGATCACATGTCAAAAAATGAATGTGAAAGCTGCAGGTTCTTGGAGAAATACATCTGGCTTACCTGTGACCGTCAGAGCGAATAAACTGGTCTGCATATTTGGTTGACTGAACACCTCCAGGGCACACAGGAATCAGAATACATGTTGGATTACCATAGATGTGCATAAGCCTAAAAGTAAATAAAAGTAAGTGAGTTCAGAAGAAATTGCTTAGAGTTGTTGGAACGTTCACGCTTTGCAATGGGGAGCGCTGGAGACATAAATCTTGAATCATTTAAGGGAAAATTTGACAAGTATTCATGCAGAGGAAGACACAGCCTATGTTGTAGTATAAAACCAGCATATAAACAATATTTTACTGTTATAAACTTTTGTCTGCTGCTAGTTTTATCTTCACTGTCACATGTGGTTCATGATTCTGATTATTGACGTTGCTTTGAGCTGAGTGTAAAGTGAGCATATATGGCCTCATCTTTCAAAATCAGGTCTGATTGTTTCTCAACATTTCATCAAGGAGCAATTTTCCCCTCATTCCTAACTGGGATGTTAAAGTTGTCCATAATGAATTGATGGACCGCCACCCCCCACCGCTACCTCTGAAACTGTTCGTTTTTTTTTAAGATACATTCTTGTAAACCAATATTACTTTCATTGTCAGCTTCTGTAAGGTAGCTATTTGGTCTGCTCTTTGTCCAATTACCAGAAGTGACTGTTAGGATTTGGTCTACATTCAAGTATGTGTCATGGCCATTTCTCCCAAAAAATCCCAAAAAAATCTATATTCTATGTTTTGTATTGCTACAACTCTAAGCAGGATGAGTGTGTTGGAAATCAAGCCCAACCAATCAACTAATCAATAGCCCAACTATAAATCTTATTCAATCACCAAAAATTATCAGTTTGTTTCTCTTTGTAACTTGAACAAAAGAGACTTTAAAGAAACCTAAGAAATCTTTTATTACAGGCAAACCTAAACTTCAACAAGGAAAAGATTAGGCAAAAAGGGAAGCAAAACAACACCAGGTCAGGGTTAAATTTGGATGACAGAAAAATGGGTTGGCTTCTCTTTTGAGTTCCTTGAATTGTGTCAACAAGATCTGATTGTTGACAGTCACAGCATAATGGAAAATCTTAATGAGATTTCAGATTCAGTTGAGGAAAAATTAAGAGTTTATTAAATTAATATTTGAAACTTTATCAGGTTTTAGTCAAACTACTTCACTGTGAGTAGTACAGAAAGTGTTGCTTTCAGTTCCATGCTCTGATTCTTATGGTCAGAGAGATGGTATTTCCTGTCCTTGCAAACATCTCCAACAACTGTCCGCAGCTTCTAGATATGTACTGAAAAAAACAATAATTAACTCAGTCCAGAGGCTGTTGCTAGGTGATACAGTATAGGCCCATTAGAGATTTCTAAGTCTGTTTGCTCAACAATTAAAACAATAAAACTCCGCCCTTGCCTGTCTCTCAAATCTTTGGAAAGTAGCGTCCAGCAGAGTCACTTGGTTTTTGTAAACAGCAAACAGATCTTTTGAACTTCAAGTTCCAAACAATCACATAAATTCTTTGTAACCCAGTAATGTCCAAACATGTTCATATTCCAATTCTCATCATCCATAAATATGCATTCCCAGTGTTCAAATTCTGTTCCTTTTAAAAACTGACACATTGCTAGACTAATAAAATGCCCAAGGCTAATCACACTGTATTTCCAGAAGCTTCTGAATCCCTGCATTGCATTCTTGCTTTAGATGACACAAGTTATTTGAATTGGTTGAGTCTACAATTTTGCAGATCTAAGTCCATGCTGAATTAGCAGCTTGCCTTGGCCCTCCATCTCTGTCTCCAGGTTGATGGCTAGAAAGAAGCCTATGTTACTACAAGAAAGAACATGATTGGACCCAACTCACTGAGCAAACTGTTATTGGACACTGATCTCTGGAAAGTTGGAGCTCATTTTTAATACCTCTATTTATCAAAACTTGTATCTTATGACCTACATCCTCTTCTCTCCAGTCCTATCTTCCATAATTTCCGGTGTGTTTATTTGTGTGCATGGAATAAGAAAGCAATTCCCCCATATCCTGAATGTTTTGATAATAAGCCATCTTTTTTTTTTCCATCTTAAATGATTTTGCTATGGGTTTATTTCAACAATCGGAGTACGAAAATCAGGGTTTAGAGAACACTTTTCGCTTGGCTCAGGAAGGGAGTAAAAAGGGAAAGGAATAAATAAAACAATACCTCCACTTGGGCTTTAGAAGAGGAAAGCAATCATAATTTTAATTCACCCCCACTCCCCCTTTGTCCATGACGACAGAATTGGGACTCATTCTGAATTGATCCATTTATATTAGCCAAAACAAAATAAAAGTTGATCAAAAACATGAAAATATAAAGAGGCCAAAATTTTAAAACAAGCTTGAACCTGATCAAAAGAAACCAATTGGTGTTTGAAAGGTGAAAGAAAATCCTTTTTGACAGGTGGATCCATGCTGTAAAAATACAGCACACCCCTAAAATGAATTGTGCAAGCTGATGTTGCTGGAAGAATATCAAAATTGTCCATTCCACAACCCGAGAATATATTTGAAAGAACCCGAGAACCCTCGCAGCTAGGAATGCAGCTATTGGGGCAGACAGCTACAAACTTGCCCATAGGAGGAAACCCAAGCAGCTCCTTTCCAAACATACCAATGAATATTGGACAGATAAACAGGGCGGGCTAGACAGGAGAATTCTTCCACTTGGAAAGGAAAACCCAAAGGGTGCTAAAAGCCCTCCAGCCTGTGAGGAGTACCCTTCCAGAGGCTGATGTGTTCTGTTGCAATAAAATAGATCACCCCAGACCAGAATGCTGGAAGCTAAAAGGCAAGCCCATGAATCTTGTTGGAGTCCACCAGATCAGTCCAGGGAGAGATGATCCAGCAGGGAATGCAACAGAACCAGCAGGGGCCCCCACTACACAGAGCCCCAGCCCCTGGACAGTTTTCACTGAGTGCAGCCAACCTCGGCAAAATCCCAGAAAACTCCAGGAGTTTTGTCCTCAAAGAAACAGTGTCTCTGTTACCCTCCAAGAAAGCAAGCAAGTTTGTTGCTTTAATCAGACTCTCTGACTACATAACCCCTCACTTCAGGAAGGATTCTAAACCTATCCCCAATCTGCTCTGAAAAACAATGCCTAGATTAGAGATCAGGGGGAGGATCAGGTCTGTACCTCTCCTCCAAGTTCACCTATAGTGTGATTTAGTCTCGGGTCCAGTAATCATAAGAATCAATCTGGATCTTTTGCTAGGAAGAATAAGTTTCCTACTTGCTGTTCTGGCCAGCGACTTAGTTGTTGTTAACTCCCAAAAGGCCAGACCAGATTGGAATGCCAAGGGAGACTGCACAATCACAGGGATTTAGGGAGACCAAGCCAGACCTTGCCAAAGTAGATGAAGAGAAGAGAACACATTCTGAACAGAAATAAATGCAGCAGAAGGGGGCCTATTCAGCACAGGGTGTTCCGGCAGACCTCTAGGAAAAGAAGATGAATGCCCGAGAAGAAACTGCATCAGCAAGGTTCTGCAAAAGTGCAAAGAGCTGAACAGAGTTCAGAAAGAGTCATGGAAGGTTTCACAAACTTTAAAGGAACTAAGCCTGACATTGAACTGGCAGACCACTTCATAGTCAAGGTAAACTGGGAACCGGGGCGGAAGGACCATACGGAAAGGCAGAGGGTGAATGGGTTGCTTCTCCCAGTCAATCAAAAAAACTGCCAGGTTGTGAAATTGAAAATAGCAGTTTGACGGAGATGATGGGGCTGGCAGAGTCCTTCCCTCTCGAGGATTTTCTTGGGATTCAGAAAGTTCCTGACCGCAGCTGATTAATGTGGATCCAAACAAACTCACCCCCTCACTGTCTAACTAGAGATTTGGGCTAACCAGAGCCGCCTTCCCAAAGTCAGCAGAGGATCCAGGGAGCTCCCACGTAAATAAGCGGACAGGGAGGAAGATCCTTCCCTGGTTGAAAAGCTTTAGTGCAATACAATGGGGGGAATGGATAGTCCTGGGGGGGGGTGCCATCAAACCATCCCAGTGGAAGACAGATCAGGCCGCTGGAAACGCAGCACCTGCTCGACCAGAGTATAGCTGAACTCTAGAGCAGCTGAAGTTCAAGTGCTCTAATACACTGGAGTTAGAGTTTGCAACTTTTCTAGTTTCTAAAAGAAAATACAAAAGGGGACCGCCAATCCCCCTGCTACCTATGTGTTTTTTTTAAATTTCTTTTCTTTGGAATGAATGAGAATTATACTGTTCTTTCCTCTTCTCCTCAAACATGTCATTTTTGAAAAATTCATTTTTTTTCCTGCCAAGGATGAAGGCGTTCATGGCCAGATAGCATGAAGAGAAATCCCAAAGCAAATTATATTCTTTGATGCTTTAATATTTAAATTCTGTTTCATTTAAAAATGGACAGCCTTGCTGGACTCATAAAATGACTAAGGCTAATCACATTGTATTTCCAGAAGCTTCTGAACCCCCTGCTTTGCATTCCAGCTAACGCTTAGAGATGAGCCAGCTCTTGACAAAAGAAAACATCAAACCCACTGTGTTAAAATGGGTGCTCATGCTTTTACAATTATCTCTTCACCTTGCAATGGCAGCTCTGGGGGCAGTAAAACTACGGCAAGCTTCACCTTCTAATTAGTATTTTTAAATAGCTAAATAGACAATTTTTTTTAATCGGCACCTGAAATGCCTGTCTTTGGCATATGACTAAAGCCTGAGCCTGTTAAATTACTTAAGTATACAGTTCTGGGAGAGGGTTTTATGGGTTAGTCGTAGTGTCCCTGCCTCTAGGCTGGAGTATCTGGGTATGGGTCCAACCTGGCCTGGATGCGTGTCATGGTATGTTCGAATAGGTTGATTAAAATAACTGAGATTTTGGGAGGGGTCTTGTGGCGCAGTGGTAATGTCCCCACTTCTAAGCGAGAAGATCCAGTTCAAATACTTTCTGTTGTAGAGGTGTGTTACAGCAAGTTGAAACAGGCTGATGAACAAGACTGCAATTCTGGAATTTGTTGTCAGTTGCTGTTTGGCCTCCAGAGAGAGACTAGGACCCCAGGTTGACTTGGCAGCCTGACTCAGTCCCTCCATGTGTTACTGGCTGAAAAAAGCTCACACTTTGCACACAAGAAGAACAACTGGTGCAGCTCACAGCGGAAATATGTTATTGGATATTGACCTCTGGAAAGTTGTAATTCATGAACTGATTTTTAATACTTCTGGATATACCAAAACTTGTAATTTATAACCTATCCCCTGTCCTGTCTGCCTTAATTTTCTGATTGTTTATATGTTGTTAGAGGAGCAAAGCAATTAACCCAAGTTTTTGAATGTTTTATTAATAAACTCAATCCTTGTTTTCATCTTAAAGGATTTATTTCAAAAATCAGAATCCAAAAACATAGTTTTCGATAGGCCAAGTGGCCTATTCTACTTTCCATCTATGTGCCATTCAACACGATCATGGCTGACCCTCTATGTCAATGCCATACTCCTGCACTTTCCCCATCCCCTTAACATGTTTAGCCTCTAGAAATCTATAATTTTCTTTCTTAAACATTTTCAGTGTCTTTGCCTCTACTACCTTCTGTGGTAGAGAATTCCAGAGGTACACCATCCTCTGAATGAAGAACTTTCTCCCAGTCTCAGTCTCAATTGGCCTTCTGAGTATCCCGAGACCATGAAGCCTGTTCTCAACCGCTCCAGCCAGGGGTAACATCATCTCTATATCCAATCTGTCCAGCCCTGTCAGAATTTTATACATTTTAATGAGATTGCCTCTCAATTCTCCTAAACTCCAGTGAATACAGGCCCACCCAATCTCTCCTCATATGATCTACCTGCCATACCAGGAATCAGTCTGGTGGACCTTTGCTGTTCTTCCTGTATGGCAAGTGTATCTTTTCTTAGGTAAAGAGACCAAAACTGCACATACTCCTCCAGGTATGGTCACACCAAGCCCTTAAACAGCTGCAGTAAGAGATTTTTGCTGCTACATTCAAACACTCTTGCAATGAAAGCCAATCTTCGATCTGTTTTGATATCAAAACGTGTGGCATCAGAGCTAGGTTTTTTCCCCTCCCAAGCTGGTGGTGCGTTGGTGGTTTTTGAGGAGTGCCTAAATGAAGAAGTTAAATGAACTTGTAGGTTCTTCATCATTATTTGAGCTCCAGCATTCTTTGTGCACCCCCATGCCTATTTTTTGTGTCTATTGTTTGGGGGTTTTTCAGGCTTTTTAAAAGATTACTGCAGGTTTTTTAAAAATTAATTGTATTACCTGTACCTTTTGTATAATGTGGGAGCAAGATGCCACAAGGGGTGCTCTTAATGATGTGACGATCAAAGAAAGTGTGATTTCCAGGACCAGTCCACATTGGACAAATTCCTTTGGTGTGTGAGGGATGCTATCATGTAAATAATGTTGAAGACCGTACAAGGTAGGTCATTTTTCTTTGCCTGTGACTCCCAAATTTCTGATTTCCAGGCATTCCTTATAGGAACAGAAATATTAATGTCACACTGGGCCACTTGTACATCGAGCCTTGGGAGCATGATAACTTGTCCAACTACCATCTTAAACAAGGAGTGTAGCAGAGCTTGTAATGCAAAGAAAATGTGAGAATCATAAATGGTGAAGCATGATGCTGCATAATTGTTTAGATGAATTATAAAAGGGTATGTTTCAATGCACCAAATTCTTTGTTGAAAGCTGGAAATGACTGATTGCAGTACAAGGTAGTGTAGTGGTTATGGCTTTGACCAGTATCCATGGCATTTGAAGAATTAATTCAATCAGTTGTGAGTTCCATTCCCTGTCCCCACCCCCCCGCAACCAACTGACCAATTCCAAAAAGGACTGGATTTTTGTAAATAATTAACTCGTCCATTGATGTCAGGAAGGGGCCTACCACCGCCTATGCAGTTCTATCATGTATCTCCAGTCCCTAAAAACAGATCCTTGATGTCCATAGGGCTACTATGACAGGGCAGTAAATGCTGCTGTGCAGGTGTTGCAAATCCCAAGAATAGTTTTTTGAAAGAACGCAAAAGCTTAATGAGTTAATGTGATATTTATTTGTATTTGATTTTAACAGTTTACTGTTTGAGGCATGGATATACAAAAGAAATTTGAGGGCTGTGCTACTTCCACCAGTGCAAGTTCACAACTACCTATGCAGTAGATTTGGTATCTAATTTCCAGTGTGAATAAATGCGGTCTGTAAACTGGGTCAGTTTTACTGTTAACAATGGTGAACTCTTACAGTGACATGGTGTTTAGGAATCTGCTAAATAACATATTTTAGAAATTAAGTTGAGTTTTCTGAAGGTTTCTGTGGCTATCACTTTGCGACAGTTCACATTGGTTTTCTTGTATACCTTTCTTTGTAAGATTTGTATCCATTGAGCCTTATAACAATTTCAGAATATTAGTTCAATTTCTGCATGTAACATAGAAATCTTGAGATTACTGTATACTCTGGTTTCCATGTACTCCTGTATCGCTGGTTTTCATGGTATCAGGTCACCACTTGTTTGCCATTTACCAGTTCCAGAATTGCAGCCTTTCGCAGTAGGTCTTTTAAAACTTTCTTAATTTGAAATAGAGTTTAGATGATTGCATTCATATCCTGACTGGTGGCACTTTTAAAGCTGGCCATAACGCACATCTGACCACTGTACCATGTTATTTTAAACTTTCGTTTCATGCATGCCTGAAGAAAACTACAAAAGAAAAAGAAGCATGTAGCTCCAACTGACTTTTGAATATTATGTAATATTTGTACCTAATGGTACAGCTTGAATCTTTAAGTTTTTCACCCTCGTTTAGGGAGCAGAAATATCTGTTTTGGTTTCTGCTTCTGATTACTATCCAGCAACCTCTACAGCAAAACTTTGTGTAGGGATAGGGTAAGAATGGTCAGAAAACCTACTGACATTCAGTCTAGGCTTATGCATGAAGCATACCCATTGGATGAGGTACTGGCATCCTGCCTTTGTGAATATACTTAAATTATGTCCTGGGATTTTGTCTTTGCAATGTGTTTGGAAAAATACTTTTGTGAAGGAGCAAATTCCGCTCCCTCACCCATTGCCTGCATGTGATGACCACTGTATCCCAGCACAGTGTCTTCAGGAGAGAATTGATGGGGGTGGGAAATGGGTTGGGGAAGAATGGGAACTGAAGTAGGACCGCACAAGTGATAATTGTGATCACCTCGCCAGTAACACTGACTAGATAGCACACTCAGTGTTGCAGCAACTGCACAGAAAAATACCTGCCTAATGGTGGGTCCTGTGGCTGTGTTTGTCTCGAATATATATTTCACATTATCCCCATGTTGATGACTTGATGTCAGTCAAGAGCGGGATTGTGATTTGGAGCAAGAACCCTGGTTGTTTTTTTATGCACCCCACCCTTGCCCTCTGGCCTGCCCCTCACAAGGTAGCACACACTCAAACACTTCTACATTAGCCCAAACCAAGAATCAAGCCTGGGGACATGCCTCAACTAATCAATGTTGCAACTACTGGGGGAACTAACTTCGTATTTGTAATGGAACAAAAAACACCATTCATACTACAACTGCAACATGATCATGGCCAGAGCAAATTTGCAGCTATTCGTTATTCACGGCCTCTTAGGAAACTGGAAAGGGATGGAGGGTATATATGGTGGCAGTGGTTGGAGGTCAATGACAATGGGGCATTAAGACTGTTAATAGAAATCAGATATTCCAGTCTTTTCTTACTCTTCCTTTACAT
Organism: Rhincodon typus; assembly: GCF_021869965.1. Classification (NCBI taxonomy): domain Eukaryota; kingdom Metazoa; phylum Chordata; class Chondrichthyes; order Orectolobiformes; family Rhincodontidae; genus Rhincodon; species Rhincodon typus. The sequence continues at coordinate 6,080,412 of NC_063372.1, forward strand.
TTTGAAATTTGATAGCAAATTAATATCCTTAATGACTATAAAATATCTTGGTGCAAACAAAGATTTGTTCAACCTCAGTACCTTATTTTAAAATGTTACAAATGAATTTAGTTCTCATCAGGGTGAAAAGATGTCCATACTGGGGAGCACTTTCCACTCTAGTCATCCAGTATCGGCATCAAGTCCACCCAGGTAAGGCCTGTTCTGTTTTTGTTTGCACTTCGGCATCAAAAGACCACCTGAGAGAATATTTTACTTTCTACACCGGCAATTATTATGGCCTGTCTGAGTTTGCCAGCAAATGCCTAATTAGAGGCAAATGTGCTGTGGACCCACGGCTACTTTAGACTTGGTTGAGGTTGTCCAAACTCATTTCACATAGGACCTCGTTAAAGACATGGCGCTACTCAAGCAGGATGAATCAATGACCTATAACTGCATTGAGAATGCGTGTCATGGAATGAATGTTGAGAATGCACTCAGTGTAGATTAGGGTTCAGTTTGCATAACTCACGCTGCAACTTGCTTGAAAGAAAATTAAAGTGAATTCTGCTTGTACGACACTTTCCAGAAAATTCACTTAGGAGCTGGCAAAACTATAGAATTTACAGGCAGTTTGTTGGTCTCTTTTCATTGTGGCGCAAATGCGCAAAATGCCTCGTGGAATGTATTGGAGCTCTGTTTCTGTTGCCAAAATGAATTGGTTAACAAGAATTTAATCATTTGTGCTGTATAAAATGATCGCTAAAGCTGGTTCAAAGCAACTTCCACTGTTGTTCCCAATGCTGCCTGTACAATGTGCATCAATTGATCACCAGATTTTAGGGTGCTTTCTCTCATCAGCAGGGGAGGAGAACCGTGACATGGATGTGATGCCTGACCATATCCTTCAGCCAGCCCCTGACAGGCCTTCTTTTATAGATAGGCTTGCTAACACCATTGCAAAACGAAAAAGATCTACTCCGCAGAAATTTGTGGGTAAGAGCCTCTGTTGTATTTTTTTTATATGTCCCAGAGGGCATTGAAGTGTTAGGTTTACAACTGTATTTTTCTATGCCATAATCCTTTAAAAATGCCTGTCACCTTGACAACTTAAATGTTTTCATCTATTTTTAAATTTAAGGAGGATCTCAATCCTACAAAGAGCAAATTGGGTAATGCAATTGACTGCAGCGGATCCATTGCATTCTGCATAATGGTGATCTGGCTGCATGTAGTATTGATTTTGCTTCACCATTTTGTGCAGAATTCTGGTTCATAGTGTACGAACAGTATCATTTTCTACAAAATTGCAAATTTTAACAGAAGTAAAAGTTTCATTTTGTCATATACTTTTCATCTTGTTAGTGTATTGGGCTCCATTTTTCTTCTTATTGCATCATTCTTTTAATTTCAGATTAGGAAAGAGCATTGAAAGTTTCCATGTTGGTCTTAAACACATGGCATATAATTGTTCTTTATTCTTACCACGCCTAAGTCAAAGATGGTTTTTCACCCTAGTATTGAATAAGTCCAGTTTTAATACTTAATGGCCAAATCACAGAGATAATATAGCACAGAAGGAGATTATTCAGTCTGATCACTTCTGGGCTAGCTCTCCAAATGAGCATTTCACTTACTGTCAGTCTCCTGCTTTCTCCACATAACCCTGCAAATTATTTCTTTTCAAACAACCATCAAATTCCCTTTTGGATACCTCAAATGAGGCAGTATATTCCAGATCCTAACCATTTACAGTACAAAAAAGCTTGCCTTGTATCACTTCTCATTTTGCTCATTACTTTAAATCTGTAACCTCTCATTCTTGATCATTTTATGAGTGGAAAACATTTTCTCCGTATTTACCCTGTTCAGAGTTCTCGTGATTTTTGAATACTTCCATCAGAATACTTGAATAAGAAGGGAATTTCAACCACCTACTGTCAAAGCAAAATGAATTTGGATTTTAGGGTAGGGATTTTTGAGACTTCCTAAATTAGGAGGAATCTTGTTTGTTTTTTGAGGCTTTCTTTCACTGTCAGGTAGAAGAGTGAAATCGGTCATTTTTGGTTTTATTTGGTTTTGATTATTTTTGTTCCAGTGCTAATTCAAGTTTGCATCGTTGACCTACTGTCTAAATTTGGCTCATCAGAAATTGTCACCACTTCCTTTGTAAGGTTATGATTTCAAAAATGCTTTAGCTGATGTCTTCATTATAATGATGAAACATACAATACATTTAAGAATTTGACAATCCTTGATTCCGACCTTAAACTAAATCCATATAATGCCAAAAGGATATTGACTTGAAGGCTATATGTCTTTCTGAAAGAATATTGAAACATCCTTTCTTTTAATTGTAATATTGTCTTGGTAATAAAATTTGTAAAATGACAATTTCAGTTCCTGAAACCAAAATTGTTAACTTGGATAGGGGTTTCATTTATAGAATTTGATGTAACAGAATTGGTTAGAACAAAGAAGGGGGTAGTGATTCACCTCTAACGTCCCTTTATTACTGATTTATTTCTGTTATTTTCTGATTTTAAATCCTAATCCTTTCTTTTCAGGTGATAAACACATACGCCTCAACCTAACTGATGTTCACTTTGAGGTTAACTCCAATTTTGAGAAGGATGTAGAGATGATGGCTCCTCACCCCATGGACCAGAATTTGGGCAGTGCACTGTCCTATCTAGGAACCGAAGCAATGAGGCCTCCGAGGCTCCCCATGACTAGTTGCACACCGGAGATCACGCCAGTGATCAGTGCTGTCTACTCCCATGTACATCCCATCCACAGCCGAGCTGAGGCACAGGGAAGTCGAGAGGCAGCAGAAGGTCACGATGACGTGCCAGAACATCTGAATTCTAGAGCAAAAAACCAGCTGGTGGAGCTTGGAGTGTCTCCAAGCAATGGTTGCCATGATTCCACAGATACAGAAAGCAGCCATGAAGACAGGAATGCCCAAACTTTCCCCAGTAACTATGCCACAAGGCAAAGCCCGGCCTATTCCAAAGAGGACCCAAAGGCACAGGAGCCCCCATCATCTGCCAAAGCAGCTCAAAGCTCAGCCAAAGAGGTCCTAAGAGTCTTAAATGAAGATGGAGAACAAGTTAAGGCTTATAAGTGTAACCACTGCCGGGTTCTCTTTCTTGACCACGTAATGTTTACCATTCACATGGGTTGCCATGGATTCAGAGACCCTTTTGAATGCAACATCTGCGGCCACCACAGCCAGGATCGGTACGAATTCTCCTCTCACATTGTCAGAGGAGAGCACAAAGTGAGTTAGAGAGGCCCATGTGGACTACAGTTTTCTACGCCCCTTGCTCTGGCCTCATCTAAAGAAAGAGGTGTTCTTACTAGGGTTGGACAAGATAATTGTTTTCAGGGATTAATCTACAGAATAAACTGGGGTTAAATTTGGCTCTGCTTTTAAAATTAAAACTAAATATTCCCCATCAGGAACTTTTTTTTTTGTTGCATCTTTTAATCCAAAGATGCTAACCTTAAATGTATTTAATTGAAATTTCGTGGAAAGGAG
>NC_063372.1:6088937-6094497 GCF_021869965.1 Rhincodon typus
GCACTGAATATTTTATGTACATAAGGCAGTATAGGTGGGCTCATCTTAATACGGATGAATTGAAAATAGGATTTTTGTTCCTACCAAAGCACTCAATTTAATGGACTTCAACTGGTTTTTAATCATCTATATAGTAGAGAGCTCAGCTGTTCTCAAATCCTGAAGATCATGTATAACTTTAGAAGAGCAACATCAGGTGAAAACCACTTACTGATCCCTTTAGCGTTGTATGAATTCTTAACTTAGAAAAATAAGTGTTTTGACCAAATTACCTGAATCAAAGAGAACTACCTATGTTTATGTCTTAGCAACATTTGTCTTTGGAATATGAGATTGTACAGGTCCCCATTTTTAACATTAATGAGTTTAGAAGTTAAACTATTTGAACATCTTGGAAATTTTGACACTTTTAAAAAAGATATGAATTGCCCATTTTTGTTTCCAAGTCCTGGTTCAAAAACTGTGGATTAATCCCAGAGTATTGTAACTTGATTACTCAGTTATGTAATTTAAGATGTTCAGCCAGATTCTGTGATAGTATTGGGGGTGGGGGAGGGATTTATTGTCGAAATTAACCTTTTTAAAAGAACAAAAGTTTTTAACTGCTTCAATTTGAAGATTTCCCAATGATGTAGTAGTTTATGTGCCTCCTTTGTCACTGTGGTTACAAATTCAAACCCTGTCAATAGTTCATGTTCACTTGCCTCCTGTACATGTGGTGAGCTTTGTAAAATCTCTGTTGAACCAATGTACCATCTTACCCTGTGCAAAGTGACCAGCCTGTCTGCTGAGCAACAGAAGTACCCTGACAATATACAAGGTCATTAAGCCATGGGGGATGAGTGGAATTTCAGGAGCTATTGTCATTAGATCAGACCATTTATAAAATTTAGTGTCATAGGTAATCCAAACTACCTCGTTATCGCTATTGGATATTATAACTACCATGATGCAACCGTGGATTACAAGAGGCTTTGAATTGGTGGCTAATGGTCATAGGTAATTAACATCTTGCCTATTCCCCTTCCCTTTCACCACCAAGAAAGCTGTTTGATGTCAATGTGTAGCCAACCACTTAGACAATGAACACACAATAAAATGCACAGACTTATTGGTGCATGATAGTTTCTATTGCTCAGTTCCATGGTTAAGAGCATCAGTGCCCTGTTTTAATAAAATATTGACTTGTGGTCTGGCGGTACAGTTAATATATGTACTGTCTGAAGTTCAAACCTTCCGCAAAGTCAGTATTCCAATTCATTAACTACCATGTGCATATTGAGTTCCTTTAGTTTTTGGCTGAAACACTGCAGTGCTTAACACTCTGAAGAGAGGTAGCCATCTGTGTTAGTGCTCGCCAACACTGGAGCAGCATTTGTATTAGAAGCTGTGAAGAAATGTGAGTGTTATGTAGGAATGTGCAGTTTTAAAACTTTAATCATATAATATAAATATTTTAGTTCTGACCAAATATGGTTGCAGGAAGAAGGTTAATATATTTTAAACAATTAATGTGTTATCTATTAAAAGGACTTTCCCAAATGTTGAGGTTTTAAATATTGTCAGCATTCATATTTATAATTTTAAAATTCTATAGTTCTAAAAATTTAGATGCTTCACACTCCTGTGTTGTCAGCTGCAAACCCAGACCTAGGCCACTTCAGCCACGTTCACAGTGAATAGTATCCAGTTCTACGTTGCTTACTGGATGGAACATCTTATGGGAGTTGGATATTGCCAGCTACTGCAACCAGTGAGGCACAGGAAAGCTTTTCTTTAGGGATAGGTGGGTAAGAGAGAGAAAGAAGGAAGAAAAGCAAGAGGAAAGATTACAATCCCTCTCCCTTCTAATAAAGGATATTGTATGAATGCGCACAGCCATGATTGAATATCTTTACTAGGTTAATCAGCTGCTGTTCCAAAAAGGACATTTTTTCTGCGAGTTAGTAAGTTTTTACAAAGAGGGAAACTATGACATCATTAGTTTCCAAAACACCAGTCCAAACTCTATATTGAGTTCTCAAGGTGGTTTACTGGGTCATAGTTTTCTTTTGTCCAACCCTAGTTCTTAACCAATTTCCTTTTTCTGGTTTTCCATGATTGATTTGTTTTGAACTGACACTTCTAAGAATTGTACCTTGAATTTGTAGATTTTAATTGTCTTTGCACATTAATTTTCAACACGTAAACGTGTTGCACACTGCTAGGGCAGCACAAGTTAGCTTCCAATGTCTTATGTAGACACTATATGTAATTTCAATGCCTTCCTTCCTTTTTCATCTGTTATTTTGAGCACTCTTGTAAGATTTAAGTTTAATCTGTGCAAAGTACAATTATTTAAACCTACTTTAAAAGGCCCTGCTATATTAGTAGAAATTTCTATGTCTGTGCTCAATACAATCTTGTATTTCTAGTCCCTGAAGGAATGGGACAGGCTACAGATTGGTAAGAGCAACCTAGAGTCCCTGTAACACAGCTGGTCCTCTAAGCTGTGGGGACAGATGAAATTTGTTTCCAAGTTTATCTGCCCTGTCAATGTTGAGTTAGATGCAAAGGGAAAATGTTTTAAATTTGGTTGTTGTTTCTGAGCCAGCTTTTAAATAAAATTACAAATAAGAAAAAGTGGCTCCTTTTGGAAATTAAGATGAGAAGTTGCTTTCAACCATAACAAGGAAATCCTAGGCAATGGTGGTGGATCATTGTTCATTGTAGGAGATTTGTGCTTAAGACTTTAAGTTTATCTATCCAACATGCTTTTTGTGCCTTTTTTAATGCTTGCACATGTCACTTGATGGTACCATTGTATTTTGGCAAATTAAGTGTGCGCTAAGTTTGCAATCCAACTGCAAAAGGCCACAAAGGTCGAGCATCTATGAATTGGGAATATCACCCTAGTGCAGTAAAATTAAAGGTTTCAACTCTGCCAACATGGCTGTGCTTGTACCTGACCTTAAAAGGCATCTCATTTCCAAAATAGTTATCCACTGTGGTGTTGAGCAGATCTGCCTGATGGAGGAAAACCTGCACCAACCAGCATTCCAGTAAGTTTCTGAATCAGGTAATGTACATTTAGAACCAGATTACATTTTGCTTTTATTTGCTATTAATAAGGGGTCTTCAGTCAACATTTGGTCAGCGAGTAAAATGGCTCCCATTGCCTGGTCACAAACCATGTCAAGGAAACTTGCTTTCAAGTTTAAATCTCAATTCATCTATTTTTAATCTTGAAGCACTTTCAAAATAATTATAACATGAAATAAATAGCCTTCCATGCCTTTACTTCGTGGAGATAGCATTATAGGTTGTTTTTATATTTGTCATCTTTAAACATACTATTTAATCCCAGGTGGGGTCTAACTTAGAATCACAAACTGTTGTTCTGTCCGGAGCCAATAAGCAAATATGATGCTATTCTCCTTAAAGGGACTTGTTATTTTTCAAAACCATAGATTCTGGATTGTGGAGTAGTGTCTTGCAGGTTTAAACTGCAGCACCATTTCATTTTTTTTTTTTGCTGTGTTGAAAGCATTCAAAGCTGCGCAAAATATTGTGAATAATGTGGTCCCCTTATCAAAATAGTGATAAATCTTGTGGTAGGTTGGCTCGCCGAGCTGGTTCATTGTTGTTGGTTGCAGTGTAGTCTATTATATACATTTTTCTGTATAAGTTCATCTTCAGTAGGGAAAATAACTTCATCTTTTTGACCTTATGATTTACCAGCAGTTTGCTCACTACCATCTAAATAAATTCTAAGTATCTTACTTCGTGCTGTCAACAGAGTACATGCCAAGGAATCTCAAGATGCAAATCACCACCACATTCTCTAACCCACAAGAATGCAGGGGAAAGAAACACCTGGGTTGGTTTTATTATTTTGGGGAACTCTGGATAGAGGGTTCATTTAATTAGTGCATATGACTTGATGTGTGGCTTGACTGTTGCTATGCACATAATGGTAGTGGAGTTATTGTGACATGACCTAATGCTTGCATGGACTTTCTGAGCCACTTTGCAAGAATATGAATGGGGATCATCCCGAATGCAACCCCATTATGTTTTTGTGAAAGTAAACGAGATTATATGAGATTATCAAAAACATACAGAAAATGAAATGTTTCCAGCAGTGATTTGAGATTTTCTTTGGCTGAAACTTTGGAAAACAAAAAGCTACTAGCTCAGCAACTTTGGACTTGGGCATTAATTAGGCTGATGATTTGATGATAGACTTCAACCTGCACTGGTAAAACTGTCAATGGAATCAAATATGCCAATGAATTTTGCACAGGTGGATTTCCACATCATGTTTTTGCTGTATTTTCATAATGTATGTTTTTAACATTATTTGAAGGGTCTCCTCCATATATTGACATTTTGATTCCTACCAGCTACGTGCACATGTTTAATTTTTATGCAAGTTCACGTGGTTTTGTGTTGTTGGTTTCCCCAGTTATCAGTCCACTGGTTAATCATTGTAACTTTAAGACAGTTGTAAATTTAAGCAATTGTCCTAAAGTTAAAAATATTACAATTTTTAAAATGCCAGAGAGTAGTACCTCTATCATCCATTCAAATACTGGTTGATGAGAAGTTAACCCTGATGAAGTCTGAACTAAAAATTTCAGGTGGCTAGAGGGATTTAACATTTGTGTTCCTCAAGTGTTATAGACCTTTATCTCAAAAGTTCTCAAATTATTTATAATCTGTTGTTGTAAAGTTCTTTCCTTGGTTGATTTTTGGAGAACTGCTATCAACTTCTTCATTAAAACCTCCCCCTTCCCCAGTCATTGAAAAAGCTCATAGATATGTTGTGACCTCTGTATTGTACAGTAATAGGTACTAGGGAGTGAATTGCAAAACAATAACAAGTATTCAGATAACAGCATATGCTACCAGAATGAAGCCTGAATTGTTTATCGTTGTTTTCTGAACTCAGCAGAGTTATTGCTGTTGATTCCCTCTTCTGTATTAAAGTTGTTGTATTGTATGTAGTGTTTGTCATTCCATCATGTCTTTGGTCATTTTTGCTTTTACTCTGAGCTTTCAAATGTGGAAACTTTGAAGTGGCAAAAATCTTTAATGACAGTGTGGAAATAAATGTACAACATGACAGGTCCTGAGAGATTTTGGAATCTGATTGCCGGAAGGTAGTGCACACAATATGTATTCTACATTAGAGAACTTGTGTTTACTTTCCTACCTTCCCCTGTGCACATCTTTGTACAATTTCCAAAGAGCATTATACAATACACTGAGCAAGGCACCAAAAAATGAAGTTTTAATTTGAAAATCCTCAGGTATTAACGTCCCTTATCCTGTGGTGGTTTTGAGGTTATTAAATTGCTGTTGGAACAAACCATGTCATTGTCAATAATGGCATTATTGATTATCTTAAACCCCTCAATGCACAGCTTATACAGTCTATTTTCTAGTAACACTTCTCAACCAAACTCTTTGCATGCATCCTTGTGGGCAACATTGTTTAGACTGACACTGTTCTGATGCAAATGCAGTTCTTGTACTACTGATCTATACAGACAGTAATATTCCCATGTGAGTTTGT